>NC_135671.1:5997134-6169634 GCF_964188315.1 Podarcis muralis | reverse complement strand
TTAAATCACTACTTTTTATAAATGGTATCAATTTGAGGTTATTGATACCTCCATTCTAGTCTAGGAGGTATTTCCGAAAAGTGCCAGATCAAAAGAGCCTGTTTGAGTCAGTGGTCCATTCTGTTCTCCTAGTGGCCAACCAGCTGCCTATGGGAAGCCCCCAAACAGCACAACATTCTCCCCACTTTTAATTCCCAGCAACTGGCATTCAGAGGCATATTGCTTCCAACCTTATGAGCCAACTTCTGGGGGCTGGGGTCCCTTCACCCCCCCCATTAAAATATTTGAGGGGGCCAGGCCCCCAAAGTTAATGAGCACTGCTATGCAAATGGGGTGTGTGAACCATGTCTTGTGATTGATTATGTGGGGTGAGGCTTACCTAGGTCCACCCAATATTTTATTCAAGTTGGCAGCCCTGCCTCCAGCACGAGAGGTAGAAATGAATGAGAAAACTCCAAATACTTTAGTTATTTCAGTGCTGAAATAAATGGGACCTACTCCCAAATAAATATGGCAAGGAAGACACATTGCACTATCCTAGAAAGCATGCACTTGCCAGAAAATGGTGTATGTGTGTTAGTCTCCACACAGAGGATTTTTTGGGCTCTTCAGAAATGGAAATTCTGACCTAGACAATTTTAGATTCTTCCTCAGCATGTGAGCCTGATGTAGATTCCAATAGCCCAAGTGATGGACACCTCTATGCAAACACCATGCAGAAGTTTAAGATCATAACAGGGCAGGTGTCAAGAATGACAACCAACATTTTCAGATTTGCATGAATTTTGCCTGTATAGTTTAAAAGCTATGTTGCGCTCAGGTCTTGCTTGCAAACTTCCTGCTGATCCCTGGTTGGCTACTGTGAGAATAGGATGCTGGACAAGACCGTTGATCCAACAGGCTACTCTTTTGTTAAATAACTGCACAATAAACAGAAACTGCCCACAAAAATAATCTTGGAGCAGTCAGAACTTCCCATATTTATGAAAAAAACAAGAGGCATCACACTTCCTACAACCAGACCTCCCACATTCTTGGGTATATCCAGCATATTTTAGACTACTCCTGCAGATATCATCTCCATAGCATTGCTGTTAATATACTAAGTAGGTTCTGGTGCAGATAACTTGTCTGAGAAAGCTAAAAGATTGGGTTCACACACAATATCTGCTCAGTTCCTCCCCAGGACAATTTCTCCCTATTTGACTTAATTGTAGTTAAGAATACTTCAGCACTAACATAAATGAACCTTGGTTATAAAATTTATATACAGGCTGTGCACAATCATGCACACATGTTAGTCCTGACATTCCATCACATTCTAGTGTGACTAAGTAACAGAACACAAGACAGAGAAGACAGGAGACTTTCCTTTTAATTGATTGGCTCAAAAGGCTCAGGGAGCAATCCTCTGGTCCCCCTGCAAAGGTGAAAATTTGAACCAGGAATTTCCTAATTCTGTTCTCAATCTCTTATTCACTATACTTAACAAGAACTCGAACTAGTTAGGTACATGCAAGATCTTGTCATAATTAGACTTCATGCCTGTATCCATGGTGACCAAGTCCCCACTCCCAAGCCTGTACAACAAATTCAAAAATGGCAATTCCATTTTAATTTTAAAGATGTATATAATGATTTAAAAATGTACTGACATTCCACTGAATGTCAGCAATTCTTTTGACATTTTGAATGAATGAATGAATTTTATGACATTCATTTTTTCATGGGAAAATGTTTACAAATGAACAAAACAAACAAGGAAAAACATAATTCCACATCCTGAATAATCAGGTATTGTTAAGGAAGTACAAAATTTGCTCAAAGTTTCAAAGAAATGCTCAAATGCAACCAACAGAGAAAGAATATAAAAAAAGAATACAGACCTTACCTGGCAACGCTGCCAGATTTCATTTTTACATTCTATTTTTATTACTTTATCATCAATCCAAACATTATGAAGATACAGAAAATATTGTACATAGAAATCTGTGTCTGCACAGAAATACCGTCTACTAGACACAGTTCTATAAGTGGGAATTTAGGTGGTTGCCCCAACAAATTGTGACAAGCACAAGTTGTTCTGAAGAGAGAAACAGGGAACGAAATATGGGGTAGCTTTGGTTAACTGTGTACTCACGTCTGCATAATGGCCTCTCATATCACAGCGGTTACAATGTTTTTTCCAGTACGTTCTCTCAAGGCACTCTCTCGAGTAGTGTCCAGGCAAACAACAATTTAAACAAAAACGTGCAGGACAGCTGTTTTGTAGGTGACCTCTTTCGGAACACAGACAACAAGGTGGAATTTTCTGTCGGAGAAAAACAAAGACAGGAAATTCAAATGTCTGAAGCATCTGTAGCATTTAAATTAAGTAAAATGCACAAGGAAACTATGGCAAAATCACATTGAGAGCCAGAACGAACCATTATCACTTTGCTTAAGGCTTCCTATCTACATGATTTATTTAAATTTACACTATGCCATCCTGTGCTAGGTGCCTGAGGTAGCTAACAGTAATATATAAACACAATATAGAAGGAAACAATTGTTAAAAGCCATAAATAAAACCAAAAGCAGATAAACAACAAATAAATTTAAAACAGCAATAAATGAGAAATTATCAACCAAAACCCAAATTGCCTTAGCAGGCCAATATATCTATAACTATCCATCTCTGTGTGAATACTTTTGTCTGTCAATGGAAGCTCAATTCCCTGTGAACCAAGGTGCTGCCACCGAGAAGGCCCTTTCTCATATCTCTGCCAAACATACCTCCGAAGCTGGTGGAACAAAGCAAAATGGTTTCTCTCGAACACATTAAGATTCAGACAGGCTCATATATGAGAAAATGGTATTTTATATAACCCACTCCCATTTAGGGCTTTTAAAGGTCACAATCAGCACTTTGCATTGTGCACCAAAATATACCAGTAGCTAGTGAAACTCTTGGGGGGGGGGCATTCTTATAATAACTGGCCCTGTCAAAAACTTGATTGCAGCATTCTGTGGTACCAATGCTTCACCCAATTTGCCACCTTAAACGTTCAGGGCACACTGCTCAGGCAATGTTCCTTATAAAACTCTAAAGCACCTGAAAATAAAATCAAAAGACATGTTGTTGTTGTTGTTTAGTCGTGTCCGATTCTTCGTGACCCCATGGACCAGAGCACGCCAGACAATCCTGTCTTCTACTGCCTCCCGCAGTTTGGTCAAACTCATGCTGGTAGCTTTGAAAATGCCGTCCAACCATCTCGTCCTCTGTCGTCCCCTTCTCCTTGTGCCCTCCATCTTTCCCAACATCAGGGTCTTTTCCAGGGAGTCTTCTCTTCTCATGAGGTGGCCAAAGTATTGGAGTCTCAGCTTCAGGATCTGTCCTTCCAGTGAGCACTCAGGGCTGATTTCCTTCAGAATGGATAGGTTTGATCTTCTTGCAGTCCATGGGACTCTCAAGAGTCTCCTCCAGCACCATAATTCAAAGGCATCAATTCTTCGGCGATCAGCCTTCTTTATGGTCCAGCTCTCATGCAGTATATACCTTCAGCCACTAAAGGTTTTTTGTTTTTTTTAAGTGCAGCACAATACAGTCAAATGCAGACAGAATTAAGTCACTGCTGTTATTTTTAAAAGATCAGCAGCAGTGATGTGACTCTGAATATCTTCCTGGGAAGGATGTTTCAAATGTTGGGGCCACCACTGAGAAAGCACTGTCTATAGTACCTGCTTGGGCAGGCTGACAAAGACTAATCTATGTTTTAGCAAATGATTTTAAAAGCTGGTTTTGAATTTTGGTGTTTTTCTTATGACTTATAAGGCAATGAACCAGAGCGGCACATGCTGCATCCTCAGTCTCTCAAAAGACTGTGCCATTAACACCAGCCAAGGTATCAAAGCCTTTTTCAAATGAGCCTGGCATTTACTGAAGTCATCAAGCCAGGACTTGCTCAATATCTGCCCACCTTCAGGGGTTAGGCAGCTAGGTACCAGAGAATGATGTTTTATGTGGTAGCACTCTGACTGCGGAATAGCAGCCACTAAAAAAAATAAAATCTCTTTTTTCATTTTTACACCACGTTAAAATAGTTTCAGTCTGAAAGGGCTTTGACTGACAAACAAACTTGGGGGTAATTCTGTTTTTTATGTTTGTTAGCTTCTTATTAGTTTTAGTGTGCTTTTATTTCTTTAATCAGAATTACATATATTAGTCACCTTGTGATAAATGTGATACATGCATGCATATTTTATATAAACAAATGTTTCCTAGCATTTTCAGAAAGTTTTCACAGAACTTCAGACACCTGTTACATGTTCATCGCCTAGAAAGTGAAGCAAAGATCATGAGCACCAAGTGGCAGATAACTTTCCAGAGAAGCTCCTCCCTGCTGTTGCTCTTGATGGGAGTTCAGAGAAAGACAACCAGTCCTGGTATTTCCATGTGTGAACAACAGTTAACCAAGGAGGAAAGCAATAGTGCCTTCTCAGCAGGTTTAGATTCCAGTAGTTATTCCCATTTCCAAGGCCTCTGGTTAACGGGTTAGTTACCCTCTTACCCATACCCACAGTATAACTGGTTTTCCTGGTGGCTGGTGTTTTTAAAACCTTTTTCTCCCTTCATTCCTACTTCTCTGATGCCTACACCGATCCTGTTGAATCTGTAGCCACAGCGCAGTGATCTCTGTGCAAGCTCGTTATATGATGTGATTGTCTTAATGTTTGACAGACAAATTTTCAACACACAAAGTGCAACCTGCAACTTTCCCAAAAATTTTTGCTCGCTTTTAACAAAATACACCAATTTTAACCATATTGTTTCTACTTCAAATATTTTAACAACCATTCTCCACAGACCTGGATCATCACGAAAACACACGCACACGCACACACAAACATGCACATACACACATTGCAACCAATAAAATACAAAGACTATAAAGAAATCTAAAACTAGCTCACAAATTGATGAAGATTTATCTAACTTATGGTGAATCTAACAGTCTTGTGAGACCTGTCCTCAGTCACTCTCTCTCTCCAATTCCAGGTTAATTGTTGCATTATTGCGGTGGAATCTGTGGGGCTGCTCCAGAAGATAATGTAGGAATCAGGTTTTGATTGAAACAGGTAGAGCAAGATGACATCACCAGCCCTTTACCAATTGGCCAACAATTTGTTTCTGGGTTCAATTCAAGGTGTCGATTTTGACCTTTAAATCCCTAAACAGCTTGAACCAGAAAATAATTGATTCCCCTTATGCGAGCCTGCTCAAGCATCTGGTTCCACTTCAGAGGCCCTTCTCTGGGGCCCCCCACGATTGGAGGTGTGGCAGGTGGACATTAGAGATAAGGCCTTTGCAGTTGTGGTACCCCAAATCTGAAACTGACCCCTAAGAGAGGTGCGCCTGGCCTCATTGCTGCTCATCAAAAAGCAAGCAGCAAACGGTTTTATTTCAGAAGGATTTACAGAGACTCTGCATTTTAGCAAGGATATTTGCTGGTGGTTTTAATTTGGTTGCTGATATATATATATATTTTAATTACAGTTTTTATGGTGGCCTTAATGATTGTAAGATACATTGATTATTTTAATAGAAAGGTCAGGTAAAAATACTAAATATAAATAAATAAAACACTGGAAAGCTGACTGCACAAAGCTTCCGGTTCTGTGTTTGCTGAGCTGAAACTGACCAGACAATCAGCACTGCCATCAGCCAAAGGTGGACAAAGAATAGTAGATACTTTTAAAAATATTTCTCTCCA
Source organism: Podarcis muralis (assembly GCF_964188315.1). Lineage (NCBI taxonomy): Eukaryota > Metazoa > Chordata > Lepidosauria > Squamata > Lacertidae > Podarcis > Podarcis muralis. Next base: position 6,163,881 of record NC_135671.1, on the reverse strand, counting down.
GTGACTTCACTTCCTAATTCAGCCAACATGGAACTTGTTTAATGGGGAATGGGCCATGGGAACACTTTGTGTTCAAACTGATGATCCATTTAATGCAAACGAGAGCAAATATATGTACTAAAATATTAACTGTTGAAACTTTCTAAATTATCGCTGTTCATTGTCCCGTCACATACATATGGCATGATCCAATCTACTGTGAGCTCCATACCCGCATGCAGAAAGACGATCTGCCTCCCTCCCCTACCCCCCCCCCCATCTAGATGTCCATACAGACAGCACAAGGGGGCAATGGGAAGCCTATGAGGATTTTCTGCAAGTTGCTTGTGCAGAGCCAGCATGGTAGGTGGATATGGGAAACATGCACCAATGTGGCACGAGGGAGAAACCAATTTACAATGAGCATCTGGGAATCCTCTGCATGGGGAGCATGTCCATAATTTACTGCTAAATTCAGAGGCGGGGAGACACTGTCCTTGAACTATTTCCTCTGCCCGCCCCCCCCCCGCCAAGTAAATTCCTCTCACATAAGTGCAGCATGCCTTTTGAACCCCCCCCCCCCAAGTACAGGGTGCAAACTTCAAAAGGGTCCGCAACTGTTGATTCCTGGGACAAAACTGTCTTCTCAACTGTCATGCGTGGAGGGAGGGAAACGATCATCTCCTCCTCCCCCCTCTCAAAATGTCCCTTCAGAACAATTATTTCTTACCAGAGCTTTAAAAGTCTGAAAGCTGTCAACTGACAGAATAAATTGCTCTCTTCATAGACAAATCAGAATACTGTATTTACCTTTGGGGTAGGACAATTTTTTGATAAGTGACCTCGTTTATTACAATTTCTGCAAGTGACATTTTTGTCTGGCGTGTAGTATCTGTTGTTGTGCCGCACTGTAACGTAGTTGCCAATCCGTGCCTAAAGAAATGAAAAGAAAATTCATTAGAAGTTTGCAGCTTATTGCCTTGCCATTCTAGACTTTTGTAGCTATTAAGGCTAGTAGGTGGAGTCAAAAATTCAGCTCTGCATTTGTATACTTGTTTAAACAAAAGTCATCTAAATCCCTGGTAAGCCTTTTACCCACTGGTAACTGTATAAGCTCCCTTCAAAAAAGAAAGAAAGAAAGAAAGAAAGAAAGAAAGAAAGAAAGAAAGGAAAGCATTTTTAGAAGTTGGTATGTCTCTTTTTCCTGTAGTTAAGCCAACCTTTGTCAGCATTAGTTCACAATAAAGAATTCTGCAAAATGCATCAAAAATAATTGCAAAAACAACTTGCCATGAATAAATTCATGGGATATATAATCTCTTGAAGCACTTTTATTCTATGAGTGAATGGGTAGATAAAAAAAGAAACGAGAAAACATAGATGAAACAGCAAAAACAAAAACCTTGACCTCACACATTTTCTATAAATTCTTAGGTATGTGAATATGAAAAAGAGAAAATGGAATTTTAAGGGGGGAGAGAACTTGGAATAAGAGACTCTCAAAGCCTTCTCTTTCTTAATATTGCTGTTTTCCAAAGACCATCTGTGAAATGATTTTGCAGTGAGACACGGTCATTTCCTTATTTATTTGGCTGAATACAGTGTAGTCAATGGCAGTAATGGGCACCTACTGTCTTTCTAATACTGAAGACTACAGTTGATAGTGACCATGTTATTCAATTAGAGGAGCACATTCTGTGCCAGCTATTTGTGGATAAAGCTAAAGGTCAAGTAAACGTGTGCACAGATGTAAAAGGCAGCCGCTGCGAGAGCTGATACGCAAGAGTAATAAGAAATCTAAGCGCAAGAACTGTAGAATATCAAAAACATAAGGAAGTATAATAGAGAGCAATCTCTGGAAAAGCAGTTGTTTGGGATAAAATTGCATAATTCTGCTTTGACAGTTTTCTTTTCATAAAATCCTACTTGCCACAATTTTTCTGGCTTTGGAATACTTAGCATTTTGCAGCGGTGACCAAGCCAAAAATGGTGACCAGCCACACAAGTAAAATATTTTCAATGATATTCAGTCCAGTTTTCCTTTCTTTTCCATTTGTATCTGCATGTTTGATGTTCGTTGTATTTTGTCTTCATTTTCAAAATTAATAAAGTATCTTTTTAAAAATGACAAAAACTGATGCAAACGTCCAATTGCTCACTGCCTCAACAATACATTAGTGAGCAATCTTTGGGTTCAGTCAGTTCAGAATCTATAGTTTATATGACCATTTTTCTATATGACCACTTTTCTATATATTCACTAACTACTTTCAAGAATCAGGTTCTTCAGAGCCAAATTTGTAAGGTATGTGGCAGAAAAACAGAAGCAATCATTAGAAAATTTGAGCTCTGCATCTAGTTCCAGTACAATTAAAAGTCAAATTTGAGAAAGCAAACTTGAAATTACATGTTAATTAGTTTTCTCTAACCCTTTGATGCTGTAGCAAAAAAAGCTAATGCTATTCTAGGCTGCATCAATAGAAGTATGGTGTCAAGGGAATCAAGGGAAGGAATAGTCCTTCTCTATTCTATCTTGATTAGACCACACCTGGAATACTGTGTCCAGTTCTGGGCACCACAGTTGAAGAAGGATATTGACAAATCAGAATGTGTACAGAGAAGGGCAACCAAGATGATCAAGAGTCTGGAAACCAAGCCTTTCAGGAATGGTTGCATATGTTTGTATATGTTTAGCTTGGAGATGCGAAGACTGAGAGGAGATAGGATGTTGTTGTTGTTTAGTCGTTTAGTCGTGTCCGACTCTTCGTGACCCCATGGACCAGAGCACGCCAGGCACTCCTGCCTTCCACCGCCTCCCGCAATTTGGTCAGGCTCATGTTTGTAGCTTCGAGAACACTATCCAACCATCTCATCCTCTGTCGTCCCCTTCTCCTTGTGCCCTCCATCTTTCCCAACATCAGGGTCTTTTCCAGGGAGTCTTCTCTTCTCATGAGGTGGCCAAAGTATTGGAGCCTCAACTTCACGATCTGTCCTTCCAGTGAGCACTCAGGTCTGATTTCCTTAAGAATGGATGTGTTTGATCTTCTTGCAGTCCATGGGACTCTCAAGAGTCTCCTCCAGCACCATAATTCAAAAGCATCAATTCTTTGGCGATCAGCCTTCTTTATGGTCCAGCTCTCACTTCCATACATCACTACTGGGAAAACCATGGCTTTAACTATACGGACCTTTGTTGGTAAGGTGATGTCTCTACTTTTTAAGATGTTGTCTAGATTTGCCATCGCCTTTCTCCCAAGGAGCAGGCGTCTTTTAATTTCGTGACTGCTGTCACCATCTGCAGTGATCATGGAGCCCAAGAAAGTAAAATCTCTCACTGCCTCCATTTCTTCCCCTTCTATTTGCCAGGAGGTGATGGGACCAGTGGCCATGATCTTCGTTTTTTTGATGTTGAGCTTCAGATAGGAGATAGGATAGCCATCTTCAAATATCTAAAGGGCTATCACATGTAAAATGGAACAAGCTTGTTTGCTCCTTCTCTGGAGGATAGGACCTGAACCGATGCCTTCAAGTTACAAGATATATGATTTTGACTAAACAACAGAAATAACTTTCTGACGTTAAACAGGTCTTCAACAGTAGGATGGACTCTCTTGGAAGGTAGTGGACTCAGCTTCCTTGGAGGGTTTTAAGCAGAGGTTGGGTGGCCATCTGTCATGTACGATCTAGCTGAGATTCCTGCATTGCGGCGGTTGCACTAGATGACCCTCAGGGTCCCTTTTGACTCTACCATTCTGTGATTCTAAAAATAACATCTAAACGGAAGGGCTTATTCATACTGCAAACTTCTTCTAAAACATACTTCACTGCACTGAGTGGTCTTCCTGAAATTCGGAAGGCAGTTTGTAACACCAATTTGCTCAGCTCATAATGCTAAGCCATAATCCAACCCACAAATTCTTCTCCAGCTCAGATCATAATTCAAGCTGGGTAACTCCCTCCTGTCTTAGTCTCCATCCACTACCCTCTTCCTGGTAACATCAAACATGATTAGAAATGACCTTTGAAAGGCCTCCCTCTCTGGTGTTAGGATCCCTTGGAAATGTTATTTCTCAAGGACATCACAGTTGTAGCCAGGAATAAGGGGCAGGGTGGTTAGTGTTCTGGGACTCTCAGCGAAGGGGAGATATTTTAAGCTCCCAATGACATCTTCAACTCTCAAAGAAAAGCAAAAAGGTTTTTTTTGGGGGGGTGTGTGTGACAAAATTGGCTCAGGCCCAATTATGAACCAAGTCAGCCATTAGTCTGAAGTACTTATGAGCAAAACATTTTTTACATTTGGAAAGTCAAATACTGCTGCTAATGGAGTTGCGCAAAAGAAAAAATGTGTTGGCTTGTTAAGCTTCTACAGTGGTACTTCAGGTTACATACGCTTCAGGTTACAGACTCCGCTAACCCAGAAATAGTGCTTCAGGTTAAGAACGTTGCTTCAGGATGAGAACAGAAATCGTGCTCCGGTGGCGCGGCGGCAGCAGGAGGCCCCATTAGTTAAAGTGGTGCTTCAGGTTAAGAACAGTTTCAGGTTAAGAACGGACCTCCGAAACGAATTAAGTACTTAACCCGAGGTACCGCTGTATAAGCAAAGAAAAGTGTTCCTTGCATTGTTTCTAATTCTATATCAACCTTTATAGAAAGGTTGGCTATGATGTGACTCTAGTGATGTAGCTCCCACTTGGCCACCACCATCAGGACCACCAAGAACCATAAGCTATGATAGGAGGGAGTTTAGTTAGATCAGGGCAACTTTCAATGGAGAGGGAAGATCTATACACTTTTTCTCCCTATACAAATTTGACAGCTAACTCACAGAAAGCCACTTCAACTCCATTTGTGTAAGGTGAGGAGGCTGCTTTGTACCAAACCATCCCGCTGAATATAATTCTTTATTAAGTTTTTAGTTCATATATTTCTTGGTTGTTTTATGTTTCCAGTTATTATAAATTTATCACTGCAAACGTACCCATAGCAGTACTTTTCCAAAATACACTTTCTTGATTTACTGTATATTCTATAGTCAGTGAAAGGTATTATGGAATGGAATAAAATGTTCACTTGAATGCCAAATCTTGATTAAAAAGAAAATAACTATATCTACTGACGAGCATTATCTTTTTCTTCCTCCTGTAATAATTGGTTGCTGGTTATCGTGCTACAAATTATCATGGGAAATTGAATTTTTATTTCTTACAAAATGTAATGAAAACAACACAATTTATAAGACAATACACCCTGCATTTGTAAAAGCAACACATCTACACACATTAGACTATTTTAGTATGTCTTATACAGAGGGATTTAGAGAGGCACCCACACAGAGTTTGTTGGTCAGTCACAAGAACAGCCAAAGAATATGCAACATTTTATCAATTTACCTCTACGTCTTTATCACTGATGTTCCAGTCTGCTCCACCTTCTCCTGAAAAAGATATTTTAAAAACCATTAAAACTGATTTTCAAAAATATGTCTAATTTCTCATTTAAAAGTTGTAAATCTTATTTTTAAAAGGCTGAAAAAAATGAACTTCAGTAGTGACACGCCCAAACCTTTAGTTTATACTTTTACCCACCTTGGTGCTTGATCATATCAGGATCAGGATCTGCAACAATCTACCATGTGTAAATAATGGTGTGAAAATTGCAGTTTTTTTCCAATATGAGCATATTTGTTTTCTAAGGAACCCTGAGGCTCCTTGGAAGCTACTGGAGATTTTCTACTAAAAAGAGCAGTAATAGTATACAAAGTCTCCTGAAACAGTTTCCCTACCACTACAGTCATCTTCTGCAATGTGTAGCTTCAAGGGAGAAGAGGCTCAGTTCGTGTGGGACAAGGGGAAGGCCCAACAGATTTTGAGGTGCATTTATTTATTTTATTTCCCCAGTAGCTTCATGAGTTTTATCATCTTTGGAGTGAATTGGGCTGTTCAACACTTTTATTTTTTATTTTAACTATTGTTGTTAAATAGCCTTGAAAATTTTAACAGGTGGCTTATAATTATACACACAGGTAAAGCCAGCACATCACATGAACAGAGTGCCCACTCTAGAAAATAATATCCAGTAATATGGAAAATTTGAAACTGACTGCTGCAGCATGTGCTCATTAATGCTGTAGTGATTGCTATTTCCTGCATGACTTGTACATTTTCATTTTACCGGTGAAAGACTGGTAAAAACATAGTTTGCTGTTTCTCCTTTTTTGCCCCATCTATGGACTGCCAATATCTTTATTAGTCCCAAACTTGCTTCTTCCCTCATTTACTATTTCATGGTTAGAAATTAGAAGAACATCTAATATTATTATCAGGAAACTTTTGTTAAAAAAGAAGTATCTGCTTGATACTTCAAATAGCCACCAATAACAAAAATACCTTTTGTCCCACAAAGTTTTACAAATATTCACACAGTGGTTACAAATAATCACACAGTGCAAATGATATTACCCACAAAGAAATAGATGCCAAATCTTGTGTTGCCCCCAGATTCACTATTTGCTCATTTAAACAAATAACCAATGTAATCGTTACAGGGGCCCAGCTCTAGTTTTTCCCCCTTGTGAACCAACAATTTCACCGCACAAGAATCCACTAACTACTAGACAATAAGAAAAATATTTGCCCAATGACTTTTCAATCTATTTAAAGAATTCTTGAATATCCTGTCCTGTAATACCAAACACTGCATATACTGAGCACAATTTTTCTTAGTGCATCTAATTACCACACCAATCTCAAAATTTGATCCATTGTGCCCTGGACAGATGTATGTGACAACAGTCTTCAGACACAGCTCCAAAGCCCTATTAGTGAGCAACATCCAGTATCTGACTGGCTCATTAAACTACATTTTCAATGGCCAACTGATGTTGGGAAAGGGAGAAATAAGAAATGCCTAATTCTCTGCATGCAATCCATCTCTGATTATCTGGTTCCTGACAGCACAATTCCCTGGTTCCTGATAGCGAATTAATTCCTTAGTTTCTCTCTACTTGCAGTTGAGTTGGTATCAATCACACTATCTTTCCTTTCAGCTCCCATAAAGGCTTTTAGTTCAAGCCTAAACTTACAGATGTTTCTTCAATTGGATCAGATTTTTTTCTGAAGCATATCTATGTATATCATGTCTACCAAAGGGCAATTAATACCATATTGCTGCAGTGAGCCATAAGCAACTTTTTTTGCAGTATGTGAATGTTGTATTTTTAGGATACAATTTTATGACATTAATACAGCAAAGTAGAGGTGACCCCTTGGGTCAATACATATACATTATACTTGCCTTATTTTTAAAATAAGATTTTATTAAAAGGTAAGAAAGAAAGAAAGAAAGAAAGAAAGAAAGAAAGAAAGAAAGAAAGAACAGAGTCCTCTCTCAAAAGTAGCTCTCAACCCCTGTCATCTACAAAAAGTGGTGGACCCTTCCTGGAAGATTTCCTTTCTACTCCCAGTCTCTAACCCTGGGAGATCTTCACTTCCCTTCCTCTCACCTAGGTCCTTCCAGCAACCATCTACCACCTCCATGTGCCTAACCTTTGGATCTCAATAATGGCCCAGAGCAGAGGACACCAAAGTAGAAAAGGGGAAAAAGAAAGAGCCTCCATCTGAACCACAGAAGTGGCCCACTCAACTTTTACCAGTGTGTTCTGTAGTGTGTGCAGCTGCAGTCAAACTTGGGATAAGATCACATATATAAGCAACCCTGAAGCAGCATGCTGCAGGTGGTCATTGCGCTCTACTGCCAGCTGCCAGGAGAGAGCGGAGTCCCTAAGATGGTTGGATGGCACCTTGTACACCTCCTTCCGGCAACTGCTGCAGCCAAGCTGGTGCCAAACATATTGCTCTGCTTTCCTTTGAACCACATCAGCAAGGCTGGGGTTGTCGTTTGGGCAGTTAGTACCTCCATACACACCGCCCAGGCTTGTGTCCTGGGGAGGTGACTTCAGTGCTGCTAATGCAGCAATTTGACTTTATCCCCAAAGGCACACTCCATTGTCTCTCAAATGCCAACAATACTTGCCTTATTAACGGAATCAATCCAATGCCACAGTGAACTCTGTTCCTTCTAAAGCAGTCAACAAAGTTGCTTAATAACGATCTGTATGTATTACCCACTGAAGCAGCTAGGTGGATGTCAGTTACTGTAAAGAATCCAACTTTTCCAGGTGGTGGTGAATGTGAATAGCTCGTGTTGCGTTAGGTTCATGTTGCGTCTTTTCAGCTCATGAACACGGCAAACCCAGAAGTGTATACTTCCAGGTTTCGCCACGTGCAAACATGCAGAAGCACTGCTCTAGTTGTGGACTTTTCGGGGGCAAATGGCACCCTGGAATGGATCGTGTCCACAACTAGAGGTACCACTGTACCTCAATAAGAGTTATATGTAAGATACATATGTAACTTTTTATGGAACCAACATGGCAATGATTCTATATATTCAAGTAATTAGTCCAATAAAACTTAATAGTACGTAAACAGTACAATGGAACAAAGTTGATATCTCTTTCTCAGCCAACACTTCACTTTCCACACACACATAGGCTCTTTCCATCATCTAGTGGAGGAATCCCACTGTTGAAAGAATTAAAGAGGAGGAGACTATTGCCAGTTCCACCTCTCACATCATTGCACTGGGTTCCCCAACCTGTCAGTACAGATTCTGGGACAGCACACAAAGGGCTGCAGGGGGAAAGGGGAACTAACAAATCTCACCTCCCACTAGTGGCAGCACAATCTGAATCCAAGGTCCCATCTGTACTCTACATTGAAAGCACATTTCATACCAGTCATGACTTCCCCCAAAGAATCCTGAGGATTATAGCTTGTTAAGGGTGCTGAGAATTGTTAGGAGTCCCCTATTCTCCTCAAAGAGCTACAATTTCCAGCGTGGTGTAACACTCAGTGTCTCTTCCCAGGGAACTCTGAGAATTGTTCGCAGATTCTTGATGAAACCATGACTGTTTAAAGTGGTATAAAGTGGCTGATTTAAATACATAGTGCAGATGGGGTCCAAGTCAATTTCTTTCAACATTTTGTCATATAGTGTTTTTATCGTCTTTTTTCTGAATTTATTCCAATTTGCTTACATTTTCCTTTAAGTGTGTTAATCTAAATCAGAGATGTGGCACAGGATGGAAAGGTGCTATTTTTTGCTATTTGGATATCATACTTCTATCAAACATTTTAAAAGGAAGCATCAAGTAATATAATAGTTTTGTTAGTAAAATACTAGCTAGCTTTTAAAAAACAATAGCAGCAGTTCACACACCACTGAAAAAATGTTCAGTTTATTATTAAGCTTGGCCTTCTCACCACGGCCATTCAGTTATCCGAGATTTCATGATCTGCATTTTATTTTTTAACTCCGTTGATCTTTCTTGGAATTAATTTTGTGGCTTACAGACCAGTTCTCTAAACTACCAAGTTCATTCCAATCCAAAACCCTATCCTCCAAAGCATTTACAATCAAATTTTACTAGTTTACTTATGAGAATGTCATGTGGAACTGTGTCAAAAGCACTGCTAAATTTGATTATGCTGAAGATTATATCTACTGCATTCCCTTTATCCACTAAACCACTTATCTTATGAAAGATGGAGATTAGTCTGAACTGGCATGTATTTCTAAAATTTGCACTATGTACTAAGCAATCACCTCTGAATTTTCTTCCAGGCACATCTTACAGAGCAAAAACCAAATTCCTTTGTGGGATTTCAGCAGGGTAAAAGATTTATTGGCCTAATGGAAAGATTCTTCATAGAGCTACCCTCTTATACTACCTCCACACCACAAAGCATGGTACAGATAGCACGCCAAGAGTTCATGCTTGGAAAATGGCTACAATTATTGCAATTCCTTCATGCATCTGCATACTAAATGTGCTCGCAGATATCATATTTGCATTAATTCTTGAAGATGCACATTATCAGCCATCTATGATCTCTAAAAACCATGGGGCAGTTTTTTATAATGTTTTGCATTACCATGAGGTGGCTTTTACAATGATGCCCCAGAAGCATGCACATGAAAATATTTAGTTGGAATGTGTGGCTTATGCAACATTGTCAAAGATGGGTGTGAGATTTGGGTTCTGTATGAGCTGTTCTGAACAAGTTGCTTAGTTGATACTTTCTGACAAACAGTGTTTAATTATAAAGTCACACAATTACAAAAGCTTAGTTTTGTGTACAAAGGGTGAGTTGCCCTTCTTATATATTTCTATGAGTGTGAAATGGACACTAGAATCTGCAAAGTGATTATAAGGAACCCAAGGATGATCGTTATTCTTAGCTAATCATCTGGGGAGCGGGGGGAGCACAAATCTTTTGTAAAGTATGTGAATTAGATAACACAGGACTACTCTACATCACTCGAGAATCAAAACAAACGTGTAGTTAATTGTAAAACTGCAGTAAGATCTCCAATTACCTATTCTGTACTGTTTATTGACAAAAGAGAACATCTGGCCTATAGTGCCTTTTGTCTTTTTGTGTATACTGGAACAGCATTCAACCAGACATTATTCCGTAATCAAACTATTAGGGAATCACCACATTTATGGCAATTGAGGATGAATAAATTGCCAACAGGATCAAGGTGGAACACTACAGAAACAATAGATGATGCTCAGGATAAATCATTCAGTTGCTCTGAGATGATGGAATGACTTCTGGATAAAACTGAAATCAATTTTTTATCATGAAGGCACTCCAAACCCCTGTACACACTTAAAGGGATTTCTTACTATTGTCCTGGTGAGTGAGAAGATCATTTATTATAAAAGATGAAACCCGTTGATGGAATGGATTATTTGTCAGTATCCCATAAAAGCGGAAGAACTCTGAAGAGATCCATAAACTTCCCCCAAGGAATTATTTGAAGCAGTTTTTGACAGATCCATTCTAACGAAGCAACAGACCTCCTTCCCACAGCAACCATACCATATCACTGTGCTTATCTGACATAATTGACCACACTACAAATTCTTCTTTTATCTTGATGCACCGCCGTACTTTTATGTAATCCTTAGTTGACAAAACCTACCATGTCGCTATCATGAAAAATACAATCCAAAGGGGAAAAGAAAATGTGCTTCCCATTTTAATGTTGATTCAATAGCTATTAATTTGGGGGGTTTTTTGTGTTTTTTATTTGAAAAGCGATAAAAAAATTAACTGCCATCTAAACACTAAATCAGTTTAAACCATCGGTAACCCTTGGAGTAGGCTGTCACCTGAAGAGTAGTTTGACAGCTAGAAGCTATGACATGAATTTATAATCTTGAAGCCTCTGTCCTTTTGGTGGCCGTGGTGAGTTAATGCTAGACTTTAAGGAGATCTACAAAACAAGAGTTAAAATTGTTTAATCCAAATGAAGATGTGTGCTTGTATATTTCAAGCAGTCTGTTTCAAATACAAAAACAAACAAACAAGCAAACTTGTCATGTACTGGAACCCTCCCCTCCCCATTTTCATATCTAGGCCTTTATGTATTTTGCTGTTTTCTACTCATTTATCATTTCTATTGTGCCATTTCCACTTCATTATCTTCTCCAGAGTGCCAAATAATCTGTTGGAACTATAATATATATGAAACAAAAATTGTTTTCGCCCAAGCCACATATATTTTAACTTTACTGCATTCTAGAAAGTGTACACAATTTACAAAAAAATCAAAATACATGCAATAGCTCACTGTACACATTTCTGTTTCCAACTGCTTCATGTTTTCTCTTTATAACATTACACTCTGCATCATTTCTGTTGATTCATTGTTAGTAATGCTAATTCTCAATTGTCAATGGTTCTTGATTTTTTCAAAGCTGAGTGCAACATTTAGAGTACAAACTAGGTCTCTCTCTCTCTTCTCTCTCTCTCGTTTGGTGGGTACAAGTATGAGGACCACAGGAACAGTTAAATTCAGGGCATGGTTGGTCTACCACACAGTCGGGGGAATTCTTTAAATAGAGCCTGTCACTCTCTTTGCCCATCAATGGGATTTCCTTCTCAAACTGCTGATTCGTTCAGGTACACAACAGAGGAAATTTCAGTTAACCTTTGTTTCACCCCAGGGAAAAATCTGTCTGAGAAGTATAAAATGAATAGATTAAAAAAAAATAAGTAGCCAAGCTTCAATGTTATTTTTTTCCCAGAGTTCACAGCAAGCTCAACCCCCCCTCCAAACATTTCAGCCCCACTGGATAATAAATGATATAATACGCAATTCAGTATTCCAGTTGTATACCTTTTGTTTGAAACTGAAAAGCCCAACCAAAACAAAACTATCCCCTTTTTTGAACAAGAACCTTTCCTACAAACCCTTCACCTTGTGGTTATTCTTTGTGATCAAGATGGGAGAATAGCGTTTTTGAACATAAAATCCACTGGCTGTTCTAAGAGAGAGAGAGAGAGAGAGAGAGAGAGAGAGAGGGAGAGAGAGAGACCACCTGGTGGGTGCAGGAGCCCCATTACTGATCATGGGGACTTAGGTTCTTTGAACTCAAAAGTGGCAGCAATTTTGCAGAATGTGCCAGCAAGCTGCTGGAGCAGAGGACTGGCCTAAACCTGTCAAGGCCACTACTGGATATTTGTGTGGCTAGTGAAATTGCTTGAGGACAGACTTAGGATTGGGGTGGGAGGAGAATAGGGAGCTGTCTTCACCTAATTTCCTTTTAAATAAAAAAAAGCTCCTCTGCCCAACAAAAAATTAGGTGGAGGCCAAACCTCCACTTAATTCTCCACCCATAATTCTAATCCAAAATCTGCCCTCAAGCAATTCCACAAGTCACATTAATTTTGACTAACACCAAGCTGATAGACTATAGCACATCTATTTTTATTATTTAATAATGGAAGCAGCTTTCAACCTGAACTACATAAGATTGCCTAGGCACACAGTTTAATGTCCATCTCAGATGGATGGTCCGGGTTACAACAGTAGCTAAGAATACCATCCAGGTGTTCCAAATACACAATCTAGAGCATCTGGTTATATCATGTGCTGGGAATTCACCAGGGATTCTGTTAACTTATTGAACATCCTGCTGCCTAACAGATTCCTAGGTTAAACCAAGAATCTGGTCTTGATGACTCCCAATTTACTAGCACTAGCAGACTTCAGAAAGGCCACTTGGTCAGAAGACAGCTAAAACAATAATATGCCTCTGCCAGAATAATTATGGGTAGCGTTCAATTTAGTGCTAAAGAGATGGTTCCACCAGTAAAAGAATTTCTACTTGCCCAACAAAACTATCTCCCTTTGCCTCCCCACCACCACTTTTCAGGGGGTTCTTCTGAACCTCCATAGTGGATATGGGGGAAGTGCTGGGGGCTCATGGGGGAGGAGAGAAGAGAAGCCCTGCTACACAAACAGGAGTCCTTGTACAAGTTTCCACTAACAACAGATTTGGGTAGTTGAATATGCCCATATAGGTTTAACATACAATGCAGGTTACAGGCTGAATTAGTGATTCTAAAAATGGCTGTGATACAGATGATTCAAATGTGGGGTGTGCTGCTATGTGACCTTTGTCATGACCAAACCATTATCCAATAGGGGTGCAGTTTCTTGAAGCTCGAAGAGCTGATAAAGATGGTCTGCCGTTTGAGATTCACGGGACCAATCACTTTTCAGAACTCTTGAAAATGTATCCATTGGCGATAACAACTAAGGAGCTGGTAGTATGGGTGAATCTCTTGATCTGATAGGTCCTGAGGATCCTCTTTCACAATTTCATTAATGTTGCAACCATAGTTTAGAGAGATACTGATCCTGGGAGAGAGAGGGCAGATTACCGTTACTGTAACAAAAGGGGCACACACAAACTTGAGCTAATGAATCCAACTGACTGCACCACCTGTTTCCTTATACAGTGGTAACTCTGGTTACGAACTTAATTCGTTCCGGAGGTCCGTTCTTAAGCTGAAACCATTCTTATCCTGAGGCGTGCTTTTGCTAATGGGGCCTCTGGCGCATGATTTCCGTTCGCATCCTGGGGCAAACTTTGCAACCAGGAGCAGCTACTTCCGGGTTAGCAGAGCTCGTAACCTGAAGCGTTTGTAACCAGAAGCGTTCATAACCAGAGGTACCACTGTAGGGATGAGGAAATTAGAACACAGTAAACGTTCCTGCAACGATACTCACTTCTGAGCACAATTAAAGGTGCTAGTCTTGATCTAACACCCTTGTAGAGTCGTGCTGCAGAAGATTCATATTCCCACTGTTCCTCCAAAACTACTCAGGGCCAAAATAAGCACTATCCCTAAGCTTTCAAAAATACACATGTAATATATAGTCTTATGTATTATAGTCCCTAGGTAGCAGCCCATCTCACTAGCTTACAGTGCCAAACCTGCTTATCTTAGACAGGGTCACTCCTCATATTAAAATCAGATGGATAAGCCCTGTTGTTCTCATTTCAAAAACTCAGACTACAGTTTATGAACAGCTCAGCAGCATGTAAAGTGAATCACTAGCTCTTTCTCCCATATCTGTCCTGCCTCTACCTACCCTTAGGATGGGTTCCTGCATTAGGATATGGAGCTGGCTGTCAAGACTATAAACGTTGACGCCTACAGTCTGCTACACTATTACAGAGCCTAACTGGAACAATATAAATAACAAGAACAATTTCTTTATCATCAATGGAACAAAGAAAAATTGAAACATAGGTACTTTGGATTTTCAAAAGGCTCAAATTTTTCTTTAAATTGCTCACTAATTCTCCCTATGCAGGCTCTGTTGTGACTTGGAAAAGGGCACTTATTTGTGTAGCTCAGCCATTTCTTTGCCTCTTTCCCCCTCCTTTATGGTCGGCATCCAAAAATAGAGACCGTCTAAGAAAAGGAATCCCGCGGCGGGGTGAGCTTCCGTCTTTCGGTCCCAACTCCTGCCCACCTAGCAGTTCGAAAGCACTCTTAAGTGCAAGTAGATAAATAGGGACTGCTTACTAGCGGGAAGGTAAACGGCGTTTCCGTGTGCTGCACTGGTGCTGGCTCGCCAGAGCAGCTTCGTCACGCTGGCCACGTGACCCGGAAGTGTCTCCGGACAGCGCTGGCCCCCGGCCTCTTAAGTGAGATGGGCGCACAACTCTAGAGTCTGGCAAGACTGGCCCGTACGGGCAGGGGTACCTTTACCTTTTTAAGAAAAGGAATCAGGTTATTTCTTCCATCCCTCCTTGAGTTTACTTTCTACAGACAGAAAACCTTGTTTCTGGCTTGCCTGCAAAGCAATTTTTCATCTAATAGTTAGATTCCAGCCACAGAATGCAAAAGGAAAGGCAGTGCAGATTATGTCTCTCAAGCAGGGGTTCTCAACTTGTAGAGAGCCTTGAACAACTGCTTTTGAAAGCAAGTCTAAAATGAGTATCTGAGCTTGTGTTATCTTGTGCCATGCTTTAAAGTAACTTGTTCACTACTTTTCAGGACATAAAGCTGTCAAAATATTACATAAGCTGAAAGAATACATTTTTTTAAACCCAGGGCACCATACTATAATTAACATTTCACTTCCATCTCCAGGAAAATTATGACAATTTTAAAGTGCAAAACACAACTCAGATAGTTTCTCAACTGCATAGCTATCTTAGAGGTCTTTCACAATTTATGACAACTGCAAGTAATCCGCTGCTATTCAAATCCTTATTCAAAAGCGTGCATCAAAAGTGCACTTTCCCCTTTATTTTAAATTCAAATTGTAAAATTGTTTGTTGCATTCCTTAAAGTAAAACTATCAAACTACAGCTATGAAAATCTGTAGATGGCTGCCACTCTCTTCCATACAAAAAGAGCAAGACAATAGCTGCTTCTTTTCAATATGTCCAAGAGTAAAAAGCGAGGGAGGGGGAAGGAATGGTAAATCATGACCACCACCTTTGCATTTTGCAAGATGCAAAAAGGGGCAGTTCAGCAAGTTTAGCCAACCAGCTGAGACTTCTCTATAGAAGGGAATGCTTGGGAGCTTCATGGATCCTTTGGGCTCTGTGACTCGTTGTAGTTTGCATTAGGAGCTAAAACTGCCCCTGGCCAGCTGGAAGAATTGGAAGCTTGCACAGCTTGGCAGGAAGCCATCTTTGCCTGCTCCCCCACTCCCCTGGGCTGCACTAAGCACAACTTGGTTACATTTGAGTACTAAAACTGCTATTCTAGGGTGCATCTTATCTAGTCATATCATTCCCCACGCATATGGTGAACTGATTGACACCATTAATTAATGACCTTAGCATATATTTGCTTACAGTTAAGACTGTGAGATCTGGGACCAGAAGGAGACTTTGGTTTTAAAAAAGAATAGTACTGAGCCAAAGCACTGTCTTTCAATTTATCATATGTATATTTTAATCTTCTCTGTTTTCAGATGCTTTTGGGTAGTGATACACAATTTTGCCCATTTTTTTTTTTAAACAGCTTCTGCACCGATGCATTAAGATTAAACCCACATAAATGTATTTCCCTAATATATTGCTGCAACTTGCATTGGGCTGAAAACTTGATATGCTCTTAAAAATATGTAGTCTTTTGGAAGGTAACTTCATTCAAATTAAGCAGTAAAATAATTTTTCATTTGTCCGACTCCTTGATGTAAAATAAATCAAAAGCTTATGTAAGATAATACCGCTTACATATGAACATCCAGATGCCAAGAGACCCAAAGCAATTCTCAGTTTAACGTTTTCAAAGGCACAGACTAGTGATCACACGATACTGGTGATACTCTCTAGTTACCCTTGGCAACCCTTCTCAACTGTAACGATGCTCTGCCCCTACAATAGCTCACTGGGCAGCTTTCTCTTCACTTAGCTGAATGCTTTGGGACCATCTGCGTCGGTAAGCATAAAAGGCCAGCCTGCCTGTGGGCCCGTCACTCTGAACACCACCTCTCTGACCCTGATTAAATACAACTTTCAATCCTTTTTGTCCTCCCTGTTGACTTCTCCTATTAAGGGAGCCCTTTGACAAAGAAAGCGGAAGAGTGGACTAACTGCCCCCAAGAAAGGTGATGTCTGATACTGCTCAACACAAGGATTAGCAAGCCAATACATAACAAAAGCAAGTTTGGGGGGAGGGGGAGGAAAGGAAAAAATGGTTTTAGCCAGGTCTTTTGACTAATTCAGTACGTACACAATTCAACAAATAGCTATACAAGAGGGATGCTTTTTTGGGGGGGAGGATGGGGAGAACTATTACAGAATAACAATAATTTGGGGACATGCATTTAACCAAGCAATGTAAGGCCATGGCACTGGTAAGAACAAAGCAGCATTTTTCTTTTTTAAAAAAAGAAAAAGAAGCATCTTTTTGCAGGAATAAATTTGGTTAAAGAAAACACAGTGCAAACTCAAACATGGTAATGCTAAACTTTTTAGATGGACCGAAAGTTTCAGTGGAATTAATGGAACTTACTTCCAAATAACTAGATTGGACTTACTTTCAAATAGCTAGATAGGGTTGGGATGCAAGAAATACCTGTAAAACTATGGTCAGAATCCAGAGTACTACTTCAGTTCAGAGAGGCAGCTTGGGTTACAATGGAGTTGACTTTTTTTCCTCCTTGACCAGCTGACTCCTATGCCACATCACGAGCTGATTTTGAAATTCTACTCAGTTATAACTCTACTGTGTCTGCCCTGTGGCACTGAGTGAGTATGTGGGATCTTCTTTCCCCAAAACTGCTCCAGGGGGAACCCCTGGATTTAGGAGGTGTGCAGGAGGAGAACATTCTGTTCCACAAGCAGAAATCCTTGCACTGGCAGAATGACTGCCTTAGCTCTACACTGGATTCCACCCAAAGTCTCCTTAGGCTCACAAAATTAGTTTCACAGCTCTTTGAATAATATCTTGTATTATTAAAATTAATTTATAAAATAGAAAGGCTCAAAGTGAAAAAAGTTAACAGAATGAATTTAAGCTATTTAATTAGTAAATAAATAAATGTTAAACTCATCCAGCCCAGCCCAGGTGCTTACACAAGACCTACTATCCCTCATCACCTGTCATGACATGGGAGGTCACTTGGGGGCCACCCAGGCTGTGAGGTTCTAGGCGTCAGCCCCAAGATCTAGTTCTTGTTGCACCCCTGGGGAGATGGGTGAATGTGACATTTCCACAAGCTTGTTCCTGTCACAAGCTGTGGTTTAGTGTGACATCCAAACACAGTCACTATCTCCCTTCAGCAATTATATTTTTGCTCCAGTTTTACCTGTTGTCACAAGCAGAAAAAAAAGGGAAACACACTTAGACGTTATAGGGAGGTGAGTGTGCGTGTGTGATTGTCAAAGGTTGTGAAGACATCGTACCAATGTCTTGTGACTTCCACTAGCTACCAATTTAGGCTACAATTACAGTCTTTCTTTGACAGTTCTATTAATATAACCACTTCTATGCACCATCAGTTTCTTTTTTCATTTTCTATTGAAATACGATGTTTTAGTGGCATCACCAACTTTTACTTTGACATGCTCTTCTTTCCTTTCAGATGCTGAAGGCAAGAAATAAATGGAAACTGCTTCCAATAGTTTTACTTTCTATGTTATCTGAAGAAAAACAGATTCACACATCCCAAATGGACTGTATTAGGAGATACTGCTGCCAAGAATTAAGGACTGTTCAAAAGTAAAAAGTGATTATTATGGATGAAATTAGAAGCTGTAGTGGCAACCTTAACTTCCTGAATCAGCAAAAAGAACAAGAGAAAAAAAGGTTATTCAGAACAGGAAACGGAAGATATTCTTTTAATTTGCATTGACATACCTCCCCCCTCCCCCAAAGCATACCTTAAGCTTAGGAGTGATTCTTTTAGACCCATTATTTCTAGTTCCAAATGCTTCTTTTGCTACACAGGGGTAAATTATTTCAGTTACTTTCAACTACTAGAATTAATAAGGTAAACTCCAGAAGTTATCACTGTAGCAAAAAACCTGCTTAAATTTTAAATGCAAGGAAAAAGTCTTACATGGCAACAAGCAATTTTCTAGGTTGCAATAACCAAAACCAGTACACAAATTCTGGAACAAGAAACATAAATTAACATAATTCAGCCCAATTGGCCCGCTACAATTTTTTATTCAAGGGTCATCAGAATCAGTTAAGTACAGTGGTATCTCGGGTTACATATGCTTCAGGTACAGACTCCGCTAACCCAGAAATAGTACCTCTGGTTAAGAACTTTGCTTCAGGATGAGAACAGAAATCGTGCTCCAGTGGCGCGGCAGCAGCGGGAGGCCCCATTAGCTAAAGTGGTGCTTCAGGTTAAGAACAGTTTCAGGTTAAGAACGGACCTGCGGAACGAATTAAGTACGTAACCAGAGGTACCACTGTACTTGATTCTCAGGTGTGCCAACTTATTTAAAAGGTAACCATCTTCAAATATCTCAAGCACTGTCGCATGGAAAATGGAGCAGGCTTGTTTTCTCCTGCTCTGGAGGGTAAGACCCAAACCAATGGATTCAAGTTACAAGAAAGGAGATTGTGACTCAACTTCAGGAAGAACTCCCCGACAGTAAGAGTTGTTAGACAGTGGAATGGGCTCCCTTGGAAGGTGGTGAACCTTCCTTGGAGGTTGGATGGCTATCTGTCACGGATGCTTTAGTTGGGATTTCTGCACTGCAGGGGGTTGGACTAGATGACCCTCAGGGTCCCTTCCAACTCTGCAATTCTGGGATTCCATAAATAGCAATTGGTATCAGCAAGGCTGATGAAGGGGACCTCACTGTGTCACATCTTCCCTAGGGTGTAGCAAGCTAGAATTGGATACATAGTTATATATAAAAATCTGACACTCAAATTCTCAAACATCATAAAGCTGTTTATTTACTTCCTACCTAGTATCACGTAAAACACAGTGACTAGAATCACTCTTGATCTCTATACAAAAAGGGGAGTGCTCCAACTTCTGTTAGGAAATTGGGTCTTATTAAACCATTAGGTAGAAATATGTCACATTGTTACACAATTTAAGTAATCTAATACGTGTACATACACCATGATTCAAAGAACTATGCCCCCAGTTCCATTGTCTTACACTAGCAACCTTTCATGCCATATAGAAAACTGCTTTAGATCAAAAGCAGTTTCTAATATGACATGGGGTCAGTTTTTTGGGTCCCACCTGCATTTACATCAAACTGATTTCTATATCCTGTCACACCTAATGGCACTGTAAAAGGTTAAAACAGGGTTTCCTAAACTTGGGTCTCTCTCCAGTTGTTTTTGGACTACAATTCCCATCATCCCTGACCACTGGTCCTTCTGGCTAGGGATGATGGGAGTTGTAGTCCAAAAACAGCTGGAGACCCAAGCTCAGGAAACCCTGCGTTGAAAGAATACATGTTTAGGTATGCTATTCTACAGTTCCTAGACCCACTGCAAATTCTGCTAACGTGGATTAGGAGACCCTCTGCAACAGCCTCTCCACTCCCATTAAAGGTAAAGATACCCTTGACCTTTAGGTCCAGTCGCAGACGACTCTGGGGTTGTGGTGCTCATCTCGCTTTATTGGCCGAGGGAGCCGGCGTACAGCTTCCGGGTCATGTGGCCAGCATGACTAAGCCACTTCTGGCAAACCAGAGCAGCACACGGAAACACCGTTTACCTTCCCATCGGAGCAGTAATCTACTTGCACTTTGACGTGCTTTCGAGCTGCTAGGTTGGCAGGAGTCCACTCCCATTAGCCTCTGCTAGATCAAGAATCCTTCTACAAACTGAAAGTCACCGCTGGATGCAAGCCAATGTTTCACCAAGCAGCTTCTAGGCGACCTTCGCATCTCCCTCTTTTTAAAGACTGACCATTTATATCACAGGCCACTTAGCTTATGCTGCGTTAACACACACTAGCATGACAAAGCAATTCAATATAACTAGTACACAAATCATTTTGATGCTAAAGAGATATGGAATGTGTCAGAGGCCGAGTTCTCCTTTTTAAAACGATATTAAGTTGTAAAGTGTCAATATCATCCGCCAAAATTACGTATGTGGACATACGGTATTTTTTTGGAAGTGTAATTAAGGTACCTAGCACATTTCTCTAAAGTCTCAAGACATTCTAGTTTCATTCAGAAAAAGAGAGAAAGCAGGATTCAGAATGGAGTTAAGTGCATCTTTTGTTAGTAACCCACATTGCTCCCTGTGGTCTCATAAACAGGCTGCTGCTTTAAGTACTACAGCAGACCTTCAATTTAAATTTATAGAAAAGCTGAACCAGAGAAGCCTGCACTCAAACAATTTTAATAACCTATTAAGTTGCGACTTCAGATTCGTTTTATAATCACGTTCCTCGGGCTTTTCAGAAAGGGAGCGACTAGAGCGCGCTGCTCAGACTCTCCTCTCCTCCAACCTCGCTCGGGACTCCCGACTCGGTTTTGCCCGGCGGCGAGGCTTATCCGGCTTTTAAAAGCTGGCACTTTGGGGAGTCTTCTTCTCTCTTCCTGCTTCGAGAGCGAGGGGCGGAAAGCGCTTCTGGAGAGTCGCTTCCGCTGCTTCCCGGAGAGTTGTCGCCTGAGGCCCATCGGGGCGTCGCCTGCCTCTCTCTCTCTCTCTCTTCCTCTTCGGCTACGGCGGAGGATCGCTATCCCGCGGGCGGCGTAGAGACAAAACGGCAGAAAGAGAGAGAGAGAGAGAGAGAGAGACTCGATTCCGGGCATCGCAAACCTGGCCGAGGAGGTGGCTGGCGCCGTCGCTGCTCCTTTGCGAGGCGTGAAAATCCGCTTCCCGCGGAGGATCCCGAGGACCGCTGCCGCCCCGTGGAGGGAAACGATGTCGAAACGGCTCCACACTTGGCGAGGATAAATGGGCCCGCCCCAGCCAGCACTCAGAAATTCAAACTCAGAAAAATTTTCAAAAAAAAACAACCTTGGAGGACTTCCGGCGAGGCAGCATGGCGGCAGCAGCAGAAGAAAAGAGCTCCTGAAGCCAGCCAGAGTAAAAGGCTCTGGTGACCGATTCCCGGACCCCCCAGAACTGCTGCTGCCAGCACTGCCAACGGAGAGGAATTGGGGGTGCCCGGGCATCTATCAAAGGAGCCAAAACACCCCCCCACGACCTTGATTGAGCCGGAAAGGCTCCCGACCCCCCCCAACAGCCGAGAGGAGCTCCAAAACCCGGAGGACAGTGGAACTAACGCAAAGAGGGAGAAAGAAAGGGAGAGAGGAAGAAGAAGAAAGAAAGAAAAAGGAGCCCCAAATTTACCGTTGCTGCCCCCATCTCTGCCGACGGGAAAGCAGAGGAGAGGTAGTCTACCCATCTCTGCTTACCTGCCCCCCCCCCCGCCTCGGCGGCACCGCTGAGGCATCTACAGAAGCCCTAGAGAAGTTCTTAAAACACAGGCTAGAAGTGACACAAATGACCACCTAATCGAAACGCTCTGTAAAAGCCACCAGCCAACAAAGCCTGATCAGCTCAGCAACCCAACAATACCCAGGAATCACCACTGCCACAACTCCTAACCACCACACGCCCAACCCCAAGAGGACGCCAAGCCAACCTCAAACCAAAACCATCAGGGAGACCGAGATGACACCAACCAGGGAGATGGCAAACAATGCTAAGATGGTAGCTCCCCTTCAAGATGATGACCACCCAATAACGAAACGAGATCTGAGGGAAATGGAAGCACGATTAGAAGAAGCACTGAAGGCCACAATGGCTCCCATGCAGGTACTAATCAACAATCTAACCTCCAAAGTGGAAGCTCTAGAGAACAAGAACCAAATGCAAGAAAGAATAATAGAACAATACCGGGAGGAGAACGCACGTGTGAACAAGAAACTGGACGAACTGGTAAACCAAATGGAAGCAGAACACAACGAGATGAAAATTAAGCAAGCCGACCTTGAAGACCGCAATAGACGTTGTAACATCCGCTTCCGCAACTTTCCTGAAAAAACAGAGGAGAAAAGCCCAGCGGACCTAATTATACGCTGGCTGAAAAACACAATCCCAAGCCTGAAACTTGAGGCAGAGGACTTGGAGAGGGCTCACAGAGCCCTAAAACCTATGCCAAAACCCAGCGCCCCCCCGAGAGACATCATTGTATGTTTCACACGCTACCGAAAGAAGGAAGAAATATGGCACCAACTCAGAAACTCAAGCAACCTTCGATATGGAGAAACCCCCATTCTGGCCTTACAGGACCTATCGCAGGATACCCTAAACCGGAGGAAAAGCCTGCGCCCATGCACCCAGCGTCTCCAACAAGCAGGGATCAAATACCGATGGGGCTTCCCCTTCCGCCTCATTGTAACAACGAACACAACACAACACATGGCTACCAACATACCCGAGGCCCTGCAACTACTAAAGAACCTTGAACTCGACCTCCCGCCGGAATGGAAACCGACAAACCCACCAAGCGACAGCCCCAACCACGAGGAAACAACAGCAAACAACTGGACAATGGTACAGAAGAAAAAGATACAACAGAAGCGGCGCAACAACGCAAACCAATACAGGCAAGCATCATGCTCAGAACCGTCCCGCCGACCATACGACACAAGAAACCAGACCAAGATCAACCAAACCAACTCATCGCAGATGGACAACCCTACAACAACAACAACCCCGGCTGAAAGAAGCAACCAGGAAAAAACCACAAACTGAAGGACTGGTGATTCCCCCCCCCCTTTTTTTCCCCCTCCCCCCCCAAAACATAGATTTAGTTAACACCATCAACACCCCCCCCCAGCCCCGCACCCCCACAGAAATCCCCACCCCAACACCAGTCCATACGACCTCAACCACATTCCCCATCACCCACACCTTCAACATCCTCATACTCCATACTAAGGAAAAACAACTCCAACCTTAATAACACAACCCACAATCAGGCTAAAATCTGATACCCAACCAGCACTATGGTGGCACCAGAGCGTACCAGCACCCACATCCCCACCCCAACACACCAACAATGTTGCTCATAATACTGGCAACACTGCTTACAAACCTTATACCTGACAGCGACGTTACAAAGTCACTTCACACTGTCTCGCTGATCACCCCCTATCGCAGACAACAGGGGGGACGGCCTGTCCTTGAACACGGCCTTCCACACCAGCTGAGACCTAGGACCAACTGGCTAAATGCCAGATGGCCCAAAATACCCCAAACAAACACCTATATGACTACATATAGGAAACTCCCTACAACTTACCCCCTACTCTTTAACCCAAATCTCACTCTAATCCTACTAGCCCCCCATCCACCACACCCTAGGTCAGCGCAACCCCACTGGTTCTTTAAACAACACGAAGAGAGAGACACAAGACAACCCGAACGGGTTGGCATGGAATCGCCCCACATAATAGATAAACAAAATGGCTAACCTAAAAGCAATTACATTAAACGTGAGGGGGCTGGGAAACCCCATCAAAAGAAAACGCATCACCTCATACATAAACACCATGAAACCACACATCACCTTCCTACAAGAAATACACAATCCACCCAAAGGCAGCAAACTCCTGAGCGACCCCCGCTTTAGTCAACAGTGGGTCGCACAAGGCTCAGGGAAAGCCCGTGGTGTAGCCATAATACTCAGTAGGGACCTGAACTTCACTGCCACAACAGTCCTCAAGGACAAAAAAGGCAGATTCATTTTCGCTAAAGGGACACTAGATGGCAAAATCAAACTGACAATCGGCTCCATATATGCCCCAAACACGAAACAACTAGAATTCTTCCAGAAAACACTAAACAAATTCCTCTCCTTCTCTGAAGGGGAAGCAATCCTAGGAGGGGACCTCAATCTAAATATGAAAGGTATATCCCTGAAAGATATCCACCCCACAACCCCATGGGCAACCTTCCTCCGAAGGAAACCCCCAACAACCAGGAACTCTTACAAGTTACTAAAAATGCTAAAAAACAGGGGTCTCTATGACATTTGGGGTGAGCAAAACCCGGGAGACATCAGCCATACATTCCAATCGGGACGCCATGATACAGTGTCCAGACTGGACAGCATTCTACTCACACAGGGTCTGATTCCCTCAGTAGAATCAACAAACATAGGTAACATTAAAATCACAGATCACGCCCCAGTAGAAGTCACTGTTAAAATAGGAGAAGGAACACAAACCACCCCATCCTGGTCCTTCAGTCCCATCCTAACTACAAACAAACAAATTAGAGAGAGTCTCACAAAAACCCTCCAAAACTACTTCAAAGAAAACGATGTAAACAATACAACAACCCCCCTCCTATGGGACGCAATGAAAGCGGTCACCAGAGGAGCTTGCATAAAAGAGAAAACATTCCTTAAAAAACAAACCTCCTCAAAAATTAGCAAAATAGAACAAGACATCACAGCCCTCTCATCACGCTACAAACAAACAGGATCTAAAAAACTCCTCAAACTTATAGAACAGAAAAGGAGAGAACTAGACTCCTTAGAAATCAACAAAACAATGATCAACATTCTATACTCTAAACAACGTTTCTATGAATATGGAGGGAAAAACTCCAGAATACTAGCAAATAGATGTAGGAAAAAAGCACTCAAAACAAGAATACACTGCATCACCAAAAAAGACGGCAACATAACATTCTCCCCCAAAGAAATAATTTCAGAATTTGCAGAATTTTACTCCAACCTATACACCTCCCATAACCCACCAGAGAGGGAAATCAAAAAATTTCTAGCAGGACTGACCATGCCTACCCTAACTGATGAGGAACAGGAATTCATGGATAGCCCTATCACCCCAGAGGAAATAGATGCGGTCCTCAAAAACTTGAAACCACACAAAGCCCCAGGCCCAGACGGCTTCACAGCAGAATTCTATAAGAAATTCAAAGAACCCTTGATGCCCTACATGACCCGCCTATTCAACGACATCATAAAAGGAGGCCCCATCCCCAAAACCTGGACCCACTCCAAAATAGTCTCCATCCCAAAACCACTAAAAGACAGCCTCAAAGTAGAATCATACCGCCCAATCTCATTAATAAACCAAGACTACAAGATATTCACATCAATCTTGGCCAACCGCCTAAAAATCTTCCTACACAAGTTAATAGCCCCAGACCAGACTGGCTTTGTCCCTGGCCGCAATATAACAGACCCCATCAGGAAACTACTGAACCTGATCGAACACAGCAAGGCAACCAAACTCCCATTGACAATTATGTCCCTAGACATACTCAAAGCCTTTGATTGCTTGGAGTGGAAATACATATTAGCAGTACTAACTAACATGAAATTTGGCCCCAACTTCCTACAAATCCTCAAACAAATATACTCCCAAGCCTCAGCAAAATGCAGAACTAACAATATGGATTCTAACACTATAGCTATCCAAAGAGGCACGAAACAAGGATGCCCACTGTCTCCCTTCTTATTTATCCTGGCTCTGGAACCCCTAGCAATCCGCATCCGAGCAGCCACAGACATCAAGGGAGTGGAAATAAAAGGCAGGACCTATAAATTAGGGCTCTTTGCAGATGACCTAATGGTCACAACACCAGACCCCATAAGCACAGCAACCTCCCTAATCAGAGAACTCAACGCATTTGCAATGGTGTCGGGCCTACAGGTAAATTTCACAAAGTCAGAAGCTATGTGCTTCAACACCCCTCCTCACACCCAAAAAGAACTCACGAAGGTCACCAAAATAAAACTTTGCCACACCAAGTTCAGATACCTAGGGGTACAAATAACCAGAAACCTCAATAAATTATACCTCCACAACTACAAGCCCCTGTGGCGACAAATTAACAAAGACCTAAAGAGATGGAATAACATGAACCTCACTCTCTCAGACAAAATAGCCATGATCAAAATGATCACACTCCCAAAACTAACCTACCTATTCCAAACCCTCCCAATCTGGATCCCCTCAACCCAACTTCACAGTTGGCAGAGAAAACTACACTCTTTCATCTTCTCACATAAAAAACCAAGAATAAGCCCCAAATACCTGCACCTCCCCACCTCAGAAGGAGGATGGGGAATCCCCAACATAGAAGCATATTACAACGCCAACCAAATACGCCATATAATCCCATATATACTAGAAGATGAGACAAAACAATGGGTACACCTAGAGAAGGACACAATTGAAAACACCTGCACCACAACATACCCACTCCTCCCAAACAAACTAAAGAAAATTCCCACAACACTTAACAGGTACACACAGACCATGCTCAAAGCATGGAAAACACAAATAGGCAAACTATCCCCAACCCCATCCCCACTAATCCCCCTGGCATACCACCCATTATTCCACCATGCAGCACAAAACCTCAAGATAAAAACCTGGCGAACCAAAGGCTTGTATCGCCTAATAGACTTTTATAAAAATAACAAACCCTTGTCAACACAAGAAATACAAGACAAACTAGAAGACACCCAAATGCCCTGGTTAACACAACACCAACTACATGCCCTCTTAAACAACCCAACAGTAAAATCAGCAGCAACTAGGCCCCTGACAACCTTCGAAAACCTCCTCCTAACAACAAAGGGAAACGGTAAAGGGATGGTATCCGCAATATACAAAATACTACTCCAAAATCTCGCAAATCCCCTAGACGCAATCAAAAATCAATGGGAGAATGACATAGGCTATGAGATAAACCCCACTCAATGGACCAGAATGTGGTCTAAACCCCCCTTTAAATCCATATCAACGAAAAGAAAAGAACTCACACTGAAACTCACCTACAGGTGGTACCTAACACCAAGGAAACTAGCGCTAATACACCCAGGAACCTCACCAAAATGCTGGAGAGGGTGCACCTCCACAGGCACATACTTCCACATGTGGTGGGAGTGTCCCAAAATCCAACTATTCTGGACAACAGCCATACAAGAAATTTGTAAAATAACTAAGCAAGTAATAGACACCACCCCAGAATTGGCCCTACTAAACATCTTCCAAGACAACAATGCCCATTTACACCACAAAGAACTCATAACCCACCTGCTCTCAGCAGCCAGAAACACCATAACCAGACACTGGAGAGACCTGTCAGGAGTAAGCATGGACCAATGGTATCAAATAGTATGGGAAACAGCCCTACTAGAAAAATTAACTAATAAACTGAAACTGACACGGGGACAAACAGAAGAAGATGCCTTCACCCCGGTATGGCTCCCCTTTATCACACACACAGCCCAACAAGACAATGACAATAATCCACCAACAGCATACAAATCAATATGGCTAACCTGATCCAAAACACCCACCCACCTCACTCACACACGAAAACAAAGATCACCACAGCCAATCACAAGCAAACAATCACACCCTAGGCCAACCCCAACCTCCCTCACCACCAAAGGAACACAAGTGAACAACACAAACAACGCTGACACCAAACTCAACACACATTAAACATAATAGAAACACCGCCACCCGACCCCACCCCCATCCATCTTCCCTCTCTCCACCCCCCTTTCTCTTTTCTCTCCTTTTTTTATTTTTATTTTTATTTTCTTCTCCCCCTAATGCCTCAACAAATGAAACGGATTTGTAAAAATGTTACATGGGGAAAAATATATATGAGGCACTACACTTCTGTAAAACAAGAAAATCCTTAATAAAATATAAAAAAAAAAAAAAAAAAAAAAAAATAATCACGTTCCTCGGGGAGCAGTAGTATCTGGATAAAGATAGAAATTTTTTTCTTTTAAAGATAAATAGCATCATTAATCTGCAACATTTCTTTTCTATTATCTTTCAAAATGAGGAGTTATTTTGTTCTGATCTTGAGGTAATTAGCCTTCATTCAGCAGCCAGAAAATGACTGTGTTCAGAAAATTAAAAATATGTCATTAAGTGGAATTTACCATAATGTCATTTATCTTTATATAGTTCATCAGTGACAGCAATGGGCCTGGGAATCCATCAGCTTTTACCAAGGAAGCATTAAAACAAATTGAAAAACAGAATAATCCCAGGCACTCTTTAACAGAGTCAAAGCCATTTGGGTAATTAAATAGTGGTATTTAAAGTTTTAATTTAGATTTCCTCTTCTGTTCATCAACAGTCAAATGAGATGTTCATATTCATAACTGTTTGTAATAAAAGGATTCACAAAGCAAGAGGAATACCAATGTTATTAAAAATGAAGGACACAAATATATTTCAGCTAACAGAGAAACTTAGTTTTTACTGAAATCCTTTTTCTAAATTTAAAGACAAAAAACTTGCTAAACTTAGTTCCTTTCAAGATGAGGGACATAAAAATACTGGAAAGGATATTTCTCCCAGAAGCTTAAACTAATTGACATCAGCTCAGTAAATTGAGAACCAAACTAGTGAACATGGAAGCCAGCTCCTCCCTCAAAGTGATCCTCCGACTCATCTCTTCCCAGTTTCAGGTTTTATGGTGTTCAGGCACGATGCAAACCATTGTTAATGCAAAACAGTTTCACTGATAACCATGGTTTTAAAACCCTCTTCAAACCATAAATACAATCTCTGGTTTACTTCAATGCGCATGCAATAAAAATGTATGATAAACACAGAAGTGGAGAAATTGTTCTGAAGAGTAGAAGAGAAAGGAGCGCATATTCACACTGTTTGACAGCTATAATTTCCAAGGAGCTGACCAATATATTCCACAGTTAAAGACATTTCTTTCTATTTTGAAGTAAACGTGATTGAAAAATGCTAATGATATACATCAATCACTGTATGTGCTGTAACAGTTTACTGAAATATTTATTCGTCCACCTTGTAAGTCAGCCACCAATAGGAGACCCATAACAGGGTCAGCTAAGAGGACAGTAAGCATCTATTATCACTGCTTTAATGCTGAAATAGATATGTGGGAGTAGAAGTCTACTAATCAATTTCAGCATTAAAGTCCTTTACTAAAACAGTGGTACCTCAGGTTACATACACTTCAGGTTACAGACTCCGCTAACCCAGAAATAGTACCTCGGGTTAAGAACTTTGCTTCAGGATGAGAACAGAAATCGTGCGGCAGCAGCGGGAGACCCCATTAGCTAAAGTGGTGCTTCAGGTTAAGAACGGACCTCCGGAACGAATTAAGTACGTAACCAGAGGTACCACTGTAAAGGCTTCCTATTACATTTTACTGTAGAAGTATTCTATAGCTTGCTACTGAATGGATCTCACATACACAAGCCCTAAACACCATTTTATTTTGCTCAAACTATTAAATTTAGTGATGCAATATGCTGTAGTTAAAAACAAAATAAAATCAATGCCGCTAAAATATAAATAAGTACCACTGTATATCAACTACAATGGATAGCTTGTTAATTTAGTTAAGACAGTATAAGTCACCTAACTTGCTCCACTGGCTAAAGCATTTAAAATTTCTGTAATGTCAGCAGCAGGCCACAAGACTTGCCTTTTAGAATGCATACCTTAATTACAAACTGTACTGTGCTTTAGACTTAATATTTAGACATCCATCTAGTAGGACTGATTTTAATCATGGGTTTTATTCAGCCTTTATCCACTCTGTGGTCATGGTGCAAGCAACAGAGATAAGGTTCTAAGTTGTGTGTCTCAATGCTACTTCAATTTATTTGTGTAAAGTTACCCATGCTGGAACGCATGACTCCATTTACTTTGTCTAACTGAAACTGCATTGGGCAACTGGTGAGTTAATTCAGAAATGGATGAAGCACGCATGCGCATTCAGCTGCCTAACGGTGGCCACATCACTCAGAAGACTGCAGCCATAATAATAATAATAATAATAATAATAATAATAATAATAATAATAAATTTTATTTATATCCCGCCCTCCCCAGCCGAAGCCGGGCTCAGGGCGGCTAACAACAATCAAATAATCAAACAGTCAAATAATCACACATTCTAAAAATATTTCATTATAAAAATTAATTAAAATCAAATTGATGGCAACCGATTAAGCAAAACTCTGTGCAGGTTGCCAGAGGAGGGAGTCAGGCTGCGCCCTGACCAAAGGCCTGGTGGAACAACTCTGTCTTGCAGGCCCTGCAGAAAGATGTCAGGTCCCGCAGGGCCCTAGTCTCTTGTGACAGAGCATTCCACCAGATTGGAGCTGCAGCCGAGAAGGCCCTGGCTCTAGTTGAGGAAGAGTTGTCAGTTGTCTAGGGAGGTTACTTCCGGGTTTGCATGGAGTCCAGTGTTGGAGAAGCTGTTTTCAACGAAGCCTACTGATGGAAGCGCACAGCTGTATTGAGGCAGCACCTCGTGTTGAAATTTTGCACCCCCTAACAATTTTGCACCCAGGGCAACCGCCCCTGTGCCCTCTAAGCTACACCACTGTGGAGCTGTGTTGCTAGCCTGTCTTCCCTGAGCCACTTGTTGCTGCTGGTTATCAAGTGAGGTAGGGGCAAGACAGCAAGGAGCTCAACATGGTGCAGGGGCAGTATTGGGAGCAGATTGGCTTGGCTGCTGCTCCTACACCATGCTGAGCCCGATGCTTTGCCCCTCCCACTTGCAGTAACCAGCCACCATATGTGGTGTTGGGAAGACAATGAGAGCAACATAGCTCAGCCAACAGCCACTGATTCCAGGGAAGGCGCCTGCCCAAGGAGTCACTAAAAATAATATAAATGTCACTTCACAACAACAGTCCCATGAGGGAATGAGGAAGGAGCCTGAGGCTCATTCTCATAGAATTATGTACCAATAAGGTTACTGGCACAGCCCAGCTGAATGAGATTGCTTGGCATCAAGGACTAAACCTTGTGACGGCATATATTGCTCCTTTGTAGAAAAGGTCGAACAATATTCATGCTGTAAGGACCACCACTAGGGCAGTATTTCAATACAGGTCTTTAATTAAAGTTGTTTCAGGCCACTGGTGGTGGCTTGGGGAGTATCCTCATTATCAGATTGAGGGTCTATGGGCTGCTACAAATATGAAGTTTCCTGATCATGAGTAAGGTATTAGGAATGGGCTATGGGACTGCACACACTCTTCACTCATTCATGTGAATTTTCCATTACCACTGACAACCATTTGTTATGGGGAAGTGAGCCCAGTTCAGTGGCAGAGAACATGCTTTATAGGCTCATGTTTAATCCCGCAGCATCTCCAATGAAAAATGTATTCTATAGGAAGTGATGTGCCCAAGTCCCTAGCAAGCTGATTGAATAGCCTTTCCTTGCAGAGAAGGTGTTCTTTTCAAGTCCTTGATTGGTTGCTCTTTTCTCTACTTTCTGAATATATAAAACTGCATCCCTGCTCAAAACACAAGAGGACTACAAAAGTATGCATATTATATTAACAACAAATAGGGCAACAAGATTACCAGCAACTTTTGTGAATGTGCTCCATAAAATACTTAATATTAACTCTTTTTAATGGCAGAAGGAACATTTTTATAAATTAGAGTTACCAACACTGCATAGTGAATAATAATAAGCAAATTTCTGCATTAAATTAAATGGCTCAAAGGAAGAGTTTTACATTAACACTTTATTAATTTAGGTTCTAATTAGTTAATTTTCACCTTTGGACAATACCAGCCTTTATCAATCTGGTGCCTCTAGATATTTTGGACTACAAGTTGCATCAGCTCCTGCTAGGTTGGCAAAGGCTGGCTTAAATGTAAACCTTCCTCCCGTTGTCCCAATGAAATTCAGAATATTCTGCAATCTGCAGCTGCCAAAGGTCAAAATTTAATCCATCATGGAAAGCAGCCTCAACTTCTAGTGATGATACTTTTCTTCCTCTAGAGATTTCATACTGTACTTCAGGGAAACTCAGAACCTCCCAAGTACAGTGTGAAGTCAAGAAGCCCCCATTCTCCTATAGCTCAGGTGAGAGTCAAGATCTCACTTCTGATCTGGTGGTTGATTTTGGACAAACTCCAAATTCCTTCAAAACGTAAGATCAACAAAAGGCTGCACCCCACCTCAAAGTCTTCTGTGGCAGCCAGAGACTCAGGGCGGATGTAGAGACCATGGTAACATCCCAAAAATGCCTGAACCCCTGTTGCTAAGTATACAGTTCCCAGAACAGGCAGCCAAGAAGTTGGGGTGTTGTCATAAACACTCTTATAAGTACTCTAAGTTGCACCTTCAATTTAGTGTAATACGTTTAGTACACAAAGATCTGAAAACAGCTTCTGAAAACTAGTAAATTGAATCCACATTTGCTAGTTCTCCCAGTTTAATAGCCAAGTCTCTCCAGGCTATCTCTATAATCCAAGTAATTGTGACATGACCAGAAAGTGGGGAGTATTTTGACCATGACAAATGCAGAAGTCATAAGGCTCATCTAAGGGAGATGAAAAGAAGTAAAGGGCATATCAAGTAAGCTAACAGGAAAAGAATGTTAAAAGCCAACTTAAACTAGAGTCTTACACTGAAAAGCATATATAGGCAAGTCCCCTCCCAAAGGCTTAACATTTTATGTATTATAACAAAAGGGTCAGAGAATAACATTAAAATAAATAATTGTGATGTGACAGTGTCCCTCTACAGAAGGAACTAAATAAAAGCATGGGTATACAAAAGCTAGCAGCAGTCAAAAATTGTCACATGCAAGCACTCGCTTCACAAAAACCAGTCACTTGGCATATAATCAGGCTTGGCCAGGAACAATATTAAAACAAAGTTCCAGCAGTTAAGTTTGACCATTTAAAGTAAAAGTATAGACTAACGTATACTACAATTCAGCTGCTAAGAAAGAAAAGGCCAAGAAAGGCTTCCCATGACTAAATGGATTAATTCTTTAGTACATCACAATTACTGTTCTCCACACTGTTTCACTGAACATCTAAATAAGCATCCAAAGCTTATTTTGTGCAATGAAAAGATTCAAACCAAAGAATAATCCCAATGTTAAAAAGTTCACACTTTGTATGAAGTAAAAAAAATAATACGAAGAAAATCTATAGCAGAGATCAGAATAGGGAACAGACATTTTAGGCAGATTTATGGGCGACATCTATCGACTAATGGATATCTTTGTCAAAGTAGTAGTGTCCAAATGTCTGTTTTATTTCTGGATGTCTTTCTCAGAACAACATTTTTCTCCCTGGTGTTGGGGGCTTAGCCACAGCTTCCACGTTTTAAGCAATGACAAGCTCTGCCTGGGGAACAGCAAGACCTAAGGAGAAAAAGCATATTGCAAGTCATTGTGAGACTCCCCATTTCTGGTAGGAACTCAGGTTATTGTCACACGAGTTAACAGGTGGCTGTCTATTTTTGTAGTCTGCTTCTGGTAATGGTCATCCCAGATGTCTGAAGAAAAAAGCTGCTTCCTTTCTAAAAGGCAGTGCAGCAGACTTAAATAAGGCTTTAAGCATAACTTGCACCCAACAAGCTCAGCAATGCCCTGAAATTTCTGAATACTAGGACAGAGTTGACTTGGATAATATAAAATGGCATCCACTTCTGCAAATAACTGATCACACCAGGTGTGTAGTCACATGAGCAGTGAATTAACCGAGCAACCAACACACCAGCTATCAGTGATATTTTAGTTCACGGAGGGAAATGGGCAATTGCACATGAGTTGTTCACTCATTACATGACTGATAAGTAGACTATTTGTATGGGAAGCTATTTGTGGAAGTGGTGGCCCCGATATAGCTAGAATCAATTCAGTGTCCTTATCCTACATTTTGGGGCATTTTCACGAGTGAAGTTAATAATGCCTTTTAAGGTGGAAAATATTGCTTGTGAATATTGCAAATGCAGAATACAAAGCTACACAGAAAGCTGTTTTGCACAAAATATGCCCTTTTGCCAATGTTGGTTTTACACTGAAGGTACGGGAAACACAAAAAATGAGCATTATTTACAAAAGTAAAGCATATTTACAGGAAATGCCTAAAACTGGTCATGTGTAGGCAGCTATACTAAGTACACAGTGCACAGGAAATCAAAACGTAAGTTCTAAATATAGTAGAGAGTGTTATGTAAATTTCTCCAAACTTTAATAGATCTAAAAAACTAGGAGAGCATCTTACCAGCTTCATCCAGTACATCAACTGTACACTTTCCTAGACTAATACGATCTGGCCTTGGTCATTCTGAATCAACTCTCAAGTGCAGCATTTCCTAAACTTGGATCTCCAACTGTTTTTCTAGTAGAATTCCCATCATCCGTGACCACTGGTTCTGCTAGCAAGGGATGATGGGAGTTGCAGTCCAAAAACAGTTGGAGACCCAAGTCTTGGAAACCCTGCTCTAATGCATTATGTGGGGCTGCTCTTGCAATTTCAAGCCAGAAACTTCCACTGGCTCAGAATGTGACTGCCAAGAGACTTGACTAATTAGGTTTATTGGTTTCATTGGCTGCCAATTAATTCATTTCCAGGTTTGCTTGCTTTGACAGTTATAAGCTCTAAATAGTCTGCGACCAGCGTGTCTTGAGAATCACCTCATCCCATATCAGCATGTCCTAGACCATTTTTTCTACTTTTGAGTCCTTTCTCCATATCCTCTTGTTGTTAAAAGCTTGGTTAATTAACACAATAGGGGACATTTTCTGGCTGCACTTTAGAAATGGATACGCCTTCCTTGAGAGGTACACCTGGCCCATTAACTGCTCAGATTCAGCAGAGCAGTAAAAGAAACCAACCAACCAACAAACAAACAAACAAACAAACCACCCTATTATTTCAGCAGGTGTTCTCAAAATATCGCTGTTTCCAAATTGACTTTTATTGTTTGGCCATGGCTTTTAAGAAGAAGAAGAAGAAGAAGAGTTTGGATTTGATATCCCGCCTTTCACTCCCTTTAAGGAGTCTCAAAGCGGCTAACATTCTCCTTTCCCTTCCTCCCCCACAACAAACACTCTGTGAGGTGAGTGGGGCTGAGAGACTTCAGAGAAGTGTGACTGGCCCAAGGTCACCCAGCGGCTGCATGTGGAGGAGCGGAGACGCGAACCCGGTTCCCCAGATTACGAGGCTACCGCTCTTAACCACTACACCACACTGGCTCTCATAAAATCCTATTGTAGACATTTTGACCATTCTAGTGGTGTTTAGGTATTGTTTTATTATTGGTAAGCCTCATTTATTATATTTGTAGAAGACTGGTTAACTTTTTGCTCTAAAACATCAATTTTGCCACCTCTTAGGTTTTTCTTCATTTCCACCTCCCCCTGTTTCACACAATGTCCAACATATTCTCCAGAGAAACTTGATATAAGTAATTCATTATCTGCAACCTGGGCATCTTTCCACTTATATATGGTGGAACCTCGAGGTGCGGACGTAATCCGTTCCGGAGGCACGTCTGCAACTCGAAGCGTTTGCATCCAGAAGTGCTGAGATGGATGATAGTCTATAACCTCTACTTGGACATACACCTGTCTTAGTTCCTTTCCAGACCTGATAGAGCTGCTGGGTGTCTGAAGCTTCAAGAAGCTAATGTCTGCTACACATGTACTTAGCTGGAAGTAGTCAATACATGGAGTAGTCAAGTAGAATTAAGTTAGCAGAGAATGGACACAAATCTCAATAACATCAACCAGGAGTTGATCACCCACCTAAGGAAACATCCCAAATCCTGTAAGATGGAGGTTTGTAGACACAATGGTCATACATCTGAAAGCCACTGAAGGAGCCCTGCACAGTCCAAACTGAAAGACTCTGTATTCAAAAGTGGCAGCCAAGTCTCTCAAAAATGTCAATATGAAAATATGTATCCAAAACTCTGGAGAGATGGGCAATATATTTTTTCTTAAGAATTGTCACTAAAGGACAATACACGGAACTTATGAACAAGCAAGTATTCATATAGCCTATATAGCAGAACAGTTGGCTCTATTCCAATGAGGTATCAGTTAGACAATCCTCTTCTGGAGGAGTTGGGAGGATTTTGGTGTGCAAAACTGGAAGAACTGGAAGCTATATACTTGCCCAACAGAAATATATGGCTTAGCCATGCTAAACAAATTAGTAAGACCTAAATGGATCTATTTCCAAAAGGAAAGGAAATGTGGAAGCAAACAGAGAAGGCAAGCACCAGAGGAGGAGGACTCAGAAATAAGGGACAAAGGTGTATTGAGCTACTGAAGCAGGAAAGTGGGGAACAAATCGGAATAAGTACACGGAAGATAACTGCTATTGAGTGTCCTTGGATGTGAGTTTGGAGAGGAAAGACTTGAAAGAAAACTGAAACTGATGGTGCTGATGACAGCCAGTAGAAATACGCTGGAAGCCGTTAGAACACTAATTGAAGTTGGTATTAATCAATTATTTCCCCTGTGAACATGCTGTTGGAATCATGGTACAAACAGTCAGGCAAGTGTCTTGAGAGCTCTGAAAAAATAGACAGCAGTAAAGTGAGGGACTTTCTACTTTTTAGGAGGTGCAGTGTTCAGCAGCTGTGAGAAGGGTGGAGGCAAATGGGAAACAGCATCATGTCTGGGTCCAGTTAAGGAAGACTAAGTACTAGTTGGCCAAACCTTGGCAAAAACCAGTCAGAGCTCCTGAACCAAAAGCAAAGGATAAGGGTTTGATTATGGCCTGTTAGAAAGTAAGCCCTGGGGAAACTCAAGGGACATCAATTTGAAATGTAGGTCTGAAAGGTTTAGAGCTTTGAGACATACTCTTAAAACATATCCAACAGCGAAGCCAAGTACAATTAAGCACCAGATACAGAGGTCCGGAAAAACAAAGAAGCACTGTCCTGGGGTGCTGAAGACAGACAGGATGGATGGGCTAAAATCGCTGATGACTTGAAGAGATCTTCTTCCATGAATCTGCTTGAAAACATCATACGAGGTTATTTATACAAGGTAAGAACCATGAGCCCAGTTTTTGTTTTTATCACCACAATCAATACATTTCTCAAAAGACATCATGCTTGCCATTGGGAGTGGGAGATATCTGTAAAATAAGAATGGACACCAAGAAATATATATAGTAACACCAACAGAACCCATGAATAACAACTGCAGATTACAACTGAAACAAGAAACTCATAGAGAACAGAAGAAGGGAAAATAAGAATTCTACAGATTATGGGTTGTATCCAGTGGTGGTATTGAGCAAGTGAAAGCACATCTGCTTATGCAAAGCAAGTACCTGATTTTTGCTAATTTCCCTAGTCTACTGCAGCCCTCTGCACAATATAACATATTTTTCTGGAGAATCCCCCAACCTTCAAGAGACGGGGCAGGGGGCTGCAGTGTATAGGAAGAATTGTTGGCAATTAGGAATCAACTATTGGGAATTGGCCAGGGGTGTGTATGTGTCGCTGAGCAGTATAAAATAGTGTATACCATCAGTGACAGAAGAGCAGGTTACATTAAAAAAAGAGAGAATGAATCTTGTTTAAACTTTAATGTTAGGTAAAATGAATGAGCTACTTATGTTCTAATACTACATCCTTATGTTTTAATATGATACCAGGCAACCTGGAGTTTCTGCCAACTACCTCTGGTATGTTTGCAGCACCCTAAAGATTAAACAGTATAATGTAATAAATCCTATTATGGTGTATAATCTCCAAATGACATTAAAGGGGATAAAAATACACAGTGTATTAATGAACTTTATATTTTCCATAACACCATTTATACTACATATAAGAAACCAGTTGCTGTGGATAAAAGTTTATGAAAATCCATTTCTCAAGGCTATTCAAAGCAATGTATTCTGTTCATCCTTAGAATCAGTTACTTTGGTAATGTTGTGAGCCTTAGAATTGGATTACTTTTTCCATTTTAAGGATTTACTCACATGGCATACTGTTATGTGAACATCAGGGAGTGGGGAATAGAAATTATATTTTGGATACTTTGAATACCAAATACAGATGAATACATAGAATAATCTGACTAATGCCACTGGCGGGAGGAAAAAACCTGAATGATTATCTCAGTGGGTAGATTTTAAGGTACTGAAAGTATTACATATACTTCCAAAGCTAATCACAAAGATTGCATTCACCATTAAAACAAGAAGCAGATTTGAAATGGTGAAAAGAGGGAAACTGCCTGGTAGAAGTTTCTTCAATTTAAAACATGGTTTTTTATTTCCCATAACAGAGGAGCACACTAATTTTTTTTATACTGTAGAACTCTGTTATATAGCAACAAGCAACCCCCCGGAAATAAAAGAATACGAGACTTGTATAAAGGGCCTCTTTGCAATGGATGAGTGAACCTTCTCTCAGTCCCATACATATAATATGGAAACTAATGTAAATCTGTGCAATGAGAAAACTATACTATTGACTGCTGGGCAGTCAGGGCTTCTACTGCTAAAACCAAGAATACTTCCTGTATTTATACCTGAAGATTTGTCTTATATAAGAAATAAATTGGTAGGAAATCATTTTAGATGACAGGTTGAGATTTTTCTGTTTTTTAAAAAAACCACAATAGTTAAAAGTTTAAAATTTATTTATTTGTTAACTGCTTTAAAAGAAAACCCTGTTAAAGCAGCAGAGATTCAAACATAGAGGATGATATTCAGTGTTAATCATACACACAGTAGACAGATTGAAATCAATTAATTGAAATTAATTCTACCTTAAGTATGATGAACATGGATATCACAGTATTATTTCCAGCTTCCCAAAATTTCAAACCTTTTTGTTTTAAAGTATTTCAGTACAGCCCTACTAGATTTATGTGGGCACAGGAAGGGCAGGGGTGAGCAATGGATTGTCCCAATCTGCTATTCAATCTAGCGCACATATTTGGGTGTCCACTCACAGGTCCACTTAGTAACACAGGCAACCCAGTCTTGGGTGTATGTGGGTGGGTGTATGTAAAGGGTGGGTGTATGTAAAGTGCTACTTCAATGCTAGAACTTCCAGGCACCAATATCCTATTTCCTGCCAATACAGTGGTACCTCGAGTTACAAACGCCTCAGGTTACAAACTCCGCTAACCTGGAAGAGTTACCTCGAGTTAAGAACTTTGCCCCAGGTTGAGAACAGAAATCGTGTGCCGGCAGAGCAGCAGCAGCAAGAGGCCCCATTAGCGAAAGCACGCCTCTAGTTAAGCACAGTTTCAGATTAAGAATGGACCTCCGGAACGAATAAAGTTCGTAACTAGAGATACCACTGTATCTGGAATGTTTGGAAGCCTGGCATTTGCTGTGTAGGTTTTCTGTTCAGAATGCTTTCTTGCTCTTATCCAATATTGTCATTCCACTTGCTCAATGGAACTTTCTTCTCTCCTTTCCTCTATCCTGCAAGTCCTCTGTGCCACACACCCTCAAAATCTGCTCCAGGGGATTGGTGGGCCCTCTGGAACAGATTCTGGTGGCATGCAGAAAGAAAACAGGAAGAGAAACCCTGACCTTGAAAGAATGGCTACAACCCATTGTGGGGTTTCCCTCCCATACTTTTCTTTTGTGCTATGTGGACTACATCAGCAATGTGTCTATAACAATGCCTACCTGTGAGAATAGGTTACATGGAGGTGGAAGAGCTGTAGCTCAGTGATGGAGCATCTACTCTGCATACAGTAAGTCCTAGGTTCAACCCCCGGCATCCCCAGGTATGGCCGGGAGAGAACCCCATCTGAAATCCTGTAGAGGCACTGCCAATCACTAGGACTATAATGAGCTACATGGGGCCCTCCAAAAATCAACCCTCAGACTTCGTTCTTTTAAAAGCAGAATAATCTTCCAAGATTGTTTCGGCCTCCGAAATTCTCAGAAAGATCATAAACTGAACATGAGGCAGCTGTGTGATGCAACAGCAAAAAGGTGTTAACTTCAGGTGTCCTCCTCCAGGGGAGAAACAGAGGCAGGCAAAGACCACTTCAGTTTGTTCCAGCTAGAGCTTCTACCTCCAGAGGACCATCTACTACCAGCTATCTTGTGGGAAGATTCTCCTACTGAATTATTTTAATATTAACATTGTGATTTTTTTGAAGATCTCTTTGTTATATATAAACTTGGTATGATTTCTATCTTGAAACATGGGATATAAATGACTGTAACAAAATAGTTGGAGGAGGAAATTGCTATTAGAAGGCTCTGAACCTCTGAAATGTGTTTTAAAAACTCACAAGGTAATTAAATGGCATCTTACTGTATTGATCTTTACCAGGGCACTGCTACTTCAAATAACCTGCACCTTTACTTGAGGAGTGGAGCTCTGATAGTCTGCAGGCCCAATTGGGCATAGAAGACCTCAGTTACTGGCCGCCCCAGAATCTCTCTCAGGTCCCAGGATACATGACTAACCATCTGCCTGCAAGCAAGTTCATTATTACCAGAGGCTCTTTCTTGCCTTCTGTTCCAGATTGCCTTCCCTCAGATTTTATCTAGAGCCCGAAACGGCTCAAGAATGCAATACTTCAAGGACCTCCTATCTCCATATTAACTGACCCAGACCAAGCAATCATCATCTGAGGCCCTTCTTTGTGTGCCTCCTCCACGAGAGGTCCGGAGGATGGCAACACAGGAGTGGGCTTTTTCTGCGGTAACTCCCTGTTTATGGGATGCTCTCCCTAGGGAGGCTCGCCTGGCCCCTTCATTATCTTTAGATGCCAGTTCTCTTCAACCAGGCATTCAGTTGATTAACATTTGATGGCTTTTAAAAAGTTTTTGAGGGTACAGTTGTACCTCGGGTTACATACGCTTCAGGTTGCATACACTTCAGGTTACAAACTCCGCTAACCCAGAAATAGTGCTTCAGGTTAAGAACTTTGCTTCAGGATAAGAACAGAAATCGTGCTCCAGCGGCGCGGCAGCAGCAGGAGGCCCCATTAGCTAAAGTGGTGCTTCAGGTTAAGAACAGTTTCAGGTTAAGTACGGACCTCCGGAACGAATTAAGTACTTAACCCGAGGTACCACTGTATTTGTTTGATTCTGGTATACAATTTTTAACAACAACAACAATGAATGTCACCTCTATCTTATCTATAAGACCAGTCCAAGTGAACATTCCAGAGTGGAGTGGGGTGTGACATAAATTATTACTATTTATTGGAACCATTGTTACTTTAGCCATCTCTCATTTACAACTGGGGAAACATCTGATCTGTTATTTCCCAACATAGAAATCTATCATGAGAAAACAAGATAATCTGTGCTTGTGCACACTTTTGTTGTTTGATACGTTAAAATAATCTGTGATTGACTTTTTACCTCCCAACTAAGCTCCACTGCTGAGTAATTGCTTAAGGTGATTACCAAAAGTGGCAAGAGTTAATGATCCACGATGATATGAAACACAATTACTGAGGGCAGCAGTTATGTGCATCTGTTACAAGTAGAATCAAATCATAACTACAGTACTTATAAAAGAACTCTTGACACCCAACATCTGAAGGTCCTTCTGACATTCAACTAGCATTTACTAATTAGCTCATAAGAAAAAGTGGCCTGTCAGAACATTTTCAGATTTTTCTCAGACCATGTTGTCAAACAACCACTGAGTAAATAACCTCCCTCTTCCGGGGAAATCTTAGCATGCTTCTGTTACTGGTAAGTCCGCGTGAACCTTTAATTTGGAGCTATTTTAAGAGAACCAAGACCTTTTGGTTACTTCTACAGAGATGGTCACCAGCTAGGAAAAAATAACTTCTTAATGACAACAGGAAAAAGACATCCTCTGCTATTGAAGAACTATGCTTGGTACATGCTTCACTGTCAACCACAGGAAGAAAGGTTTGTGCACAGCTCAGGATAATTATATATACTGTGAAGAAAATCCAATACGTGCTTCCTCCCACAGTATCAATAAAGGGTAATAATTCTTTTTGAGCCAAGGATTTTGTAGCCTCCTCAAGCTGCAAATGAGAACATCTGCATTTGTTTAAAAGCACCTGACACTTGGGAGGGAAATACTGGTTCTGATGCTGTAATATCAGCAGCACCTTGAATCGCCATTCTCCCTCCTTTGCGTGCTTGGAGTCTCCAGTGAGACCATTCATGACAGTAACATGTATGCCAAATTCTTTTTGACAGATCCCCTATGCCAGTACCATTACTGACTTTCCCATCAGGATCAATGAAACGCTTATTGGTGTCTATGTAGAAATTTCACAGTTTGCAAAGACTGGTATTGTGCAGTTTATTCTAGGAATACTACCAAAAATCATTAAAAACATTTCAGTAGATGCAACTGGTGCTTATATTTATAAGCAACACACAAAAACACATTTTACAAGATGCCGCAGCAACACTGTGACAAAATTGGTTCATTTTTTTTAAAGTGCATGCAAATTACAGCTAATTATTCCAAGAAAAATTTCCCTAAAACCCTATGAAAATGGAGACTGTGGATTAGCAGCCATGGAAAGATGAGGTCATCTTGACCTGTTGAAAGAGCATTCTAAAATCTCAAAAGCTGACAATAGCACAACTTCAACAAATCCTCTGAAGTGCCCTCCCTTGTTTTCCATACAGACTGGATTAGTCTCAAGAGATTTTTTTGAACAGTTTCGAAATCGAAAAATACAATAACCTTTTTTTCTCATGTCACTCTAAAGAAAATAATCTATAAATATTTATTTATATGTTCTGTATTTTAAAAGTTCTTTAGAAGGATAGTCTCACAAGATGTGGCTGCTACTGAAAAACCCAGGGCCTGCAAGAATCTGAAGACTTTACAAGTGTTTTCAGAATGTATCTCAAACTTGTATTTTTAACTAAAAAAAATAAAATAGGAAGACGTTCACATCACAAATGGACACACACCCTGAAACTATTTACATATAATGTAGGATCATTTGGGGATACTGCAGATGGTTAAAGGTAATTAGAGCTCTTCTTTATAAGGTCCACTTGAGAAACATTAACACAGCTCTGCCAAACATCAGTGGCGGCAGGGCACAATATATATACTTAAGGTCCATCTTAGGGAGAGTTTTTCAAGAAAACTGAACAGATATTTCAAAGTATGGAGAAAATATTCTCATACTGTGTGACTGATTTTTCTAATGGGAGATTTGAGAATTCCTAAGCAAAATTGTTTAGCATTTCACCTCTTACAATTTCTATTTTAAAAAATTCCAACTTAGCTGGATTATATTTAAGTGCTTTTAAGAGTCTTTTTCTAGTGCACAACAACTTGCAAGAGAAATCAGCAAACAAAATCTAGAGGTGTGAAGAAATTAAGAGGAAAAAGATGACTGTATAGGAAAGGGAGTCTAGAGAAGTGGTTCAGGAAGTTGATGGGTTCAGACAAGAAGAGGAGCTGTGAAGAAGAGTTTGGATTTGATATCCCGCCTTTCACTCCCCTTCAGGAGTCTCAAAGCGGCTAACAATCTCCTTTCCCTTCCTCCCCCACAACAAACACTCTGTGAGGTGAGTGGGGCTGAGAGACTTCAAAGAAGTGTGACTGGCCCAAGGTCACCCAGCAGCTGCATGTGGAGGAGTGGAGACGCGAACCCGGTTACCCAGATTACGTGACTACCGCTCTTAACCACTACACCACACTGGCTACACCACACTGTGGCCGTGTAAATAAAATAAAAATGTATTCTGGGGCCCCAAGAGCTTAACTATTTCAGAACCCTACAGAACAAACATTGGTAGGAGGGAAACACTCATTCAAACCAGGAACAGAAACCATTTTGGCAGACTTCCAATGTTCATTTG
This sequence comes from Podarcis muralis, assembly GCF_964188315.1. Taxonomy (NCBI): domain Eukaryota; kingdom Metazoa; phylum Chordata; class Lepidosauria; order Squamata; family Lacertidae; genus Podarcis; species Podarcis muralis. The sequence continues at coordinate 6,119,445 of NC_135671.1, read as the reverse complement.
CTATAAGTAAAGGTTGTGAAAACCACCAGGAGTATTTGTCTCACCTAAAGCAAGTGTTTCCCAAACTTTGGTCTCCAGCTTTTGGACTACAACTCCCATCATCCCTAGCTAGCAGGACCAGTGGTCAGGGACGCGGGTGGCGCTGTAGGTAAAAGCCTCAGCGCCTAGGGCTTGCCGATCAAAAGGTCGGCGGTTCGAATCCCCGCGGTGGGGTGCGCTCCCGTTGTTCGGTCACAGCGCCTGCCAACCTAGCAGTTCGAAAGCACCTCTGGGTGCAAGTAGATAAATAGGCACCACTTACTGGCGGGAAGGTAAACGGCGTTTCCGTGTGCTGCGCTGGCTCGCCAGATGCAGCTTGTCACGCTGGCCACGTGACCCGGAAGTGTCTCCGGACAGCGCTGGCCCCTGGCCTCTTAAGTGAGATGGGCGCACAACCCTAGAGTCTGTCAAGACTGGCCCGTACGGGCAGGGGTACCTTTACCTTTACTTATATTGGATTGGATCTCAAAAGTTCCCGCCTTCTGTCAAGAATTCTTTCATCAAAGAAGAAAACCTTTGGATGCAACCCAATGTACTTTACACTTTTATTTTTTGTGGTATAAGCCACAATGAGCACATCTATCTAGATGATGAAAGGCAAGATAAAAATGGTCTACAAAAGATATGGGTGTGGAATCTTCTCCAGCTTAAAGATCACATTTCCTTCTGGGTAATCTTCTGCGGACCACATACCAGCCGTAGTGGGGCCCAAGGCAAATTTGACAGAGCACTTAGTACAGTAGGTTAGTTTCTACACATGCTCACACACCCCTCTCTATCTTATATCCAAGGCAAGCAAAAATTCAAAAACACATTCCATCCAGTCAAAAACTCTTGATGAAGGTATGGATCAGGTCCAGTGAGAGGTGTGGCTTGGGCTAGATGACTGATGACAGAAGAGATCCCAACTGTTCTAGGTTTCCTTTACCACAATTCCTTTTCATATAAGCTTCCATTAATTCCAAAAAGACAAACATTAGATTTGCCAATCAAAAGTTAAGGAAGGTGATGAATAAAGGATGCTATCATGCTGGCTAGGCCTTTAATAAATTATATACAAAAGAGTGGACATTTCATCATTACTCAGTCTAATAAAATGTACATCAATATAATATTTTCTAATAAGACAACATTAGGATATTTAAAAGTTTTCTAACTACTTTACTGAGGAATGCATAAAGGCAACAAAGCAACCTAAATCTGAGTCATAGGGAGGCAGGGGATACCAAACCAATGCCATAATATTTTTGGGGGTCAAAAGTATTCCCAACTGAATTGTGCAATGGAATTTCATAATTTCTCCCAATAGCAGAGTCATGGTTTTAAAACAGCAAGGAATAGTATTTGGGTACTTTCCATGCTTAGCAGCTCTACGAAAAGCCTGCACAACCTGTGACCTACCAAGTCGAATATTGCTCACTCGAATATAGCTCACAAGCTATGCATTGTGCCTGCCAAGTGCAGATAACCTCCCTATTTGTGCAGTTCCAAACAAGGAGCAAGAACAGGAGGTTTACTAAGCTTCTGGCAGGCTGCCATACATGGTTGGTGGGCTGCATTCAGCATGGTGGGTCACAACTCGTGCTGGCCTGCTCTGTAGCATTGGAGAAGCAGAGTTCTTGCTTCTCCAAAACACTCATTCCTCCTCCTGGAAGAAGAGAAAGGGAATACTGCTCTTCCTTTTAATAATAATAACCTTAATAATAACTTTATTATTAATACCCCACCTATCTGGATGGGTTTCCCCAGCCACTCTTTTGTGACATTTCTCTAGTCCAGTGTAGATGTTATGCTCAGATTGAAGATGCAGTCTAGACTCAGCCTAGAGGCTTGTTAGCCCAAAATCATTTATTTCTGTATTTCTTCAAACAGCTGACTTCATGTGCCATAGCATCATGAATCACTTTTGAAATTACTGGGAGTGCTGCTTTACAACATTCTAAAAGTCTAAAGATCCCTTGGCATCCAGAACAAAATCAATAAAACTGTGGATCGTGTCTAAAAAATTTGCTTCCACTAGCCACTGACCAACAAAAGTCACTTTTTTTAACCTATTGGATCCCTCTCAGTTGGGCCATATAGTCCTGAGACGAAAGTTTACAATTTAAAATTGGTATTAAATGCTTCCTTACCAAACACAAACAAACAAAACCGTGAGGAGCTTAGCATTCAGAAATGCCTTTTAAAACTAACGTGATCCCAACAGAAGTGTTTCACGACTTATTGTTAAATCAGATTCTAAATAAAATGCAGAAGGCAAGAGATACCTTCCAAATTCTGTACCATAGTGCCTTAAAACTTAAGGTTTTAAGAGGAAACCCACTGAAATTAATAGATCTAAGTTAGTCATGACTAATAATTTGAATGGGTTTGCTAAGAATATGGCTTAATATTGGTTAGAATCCATAACATCTATATGTTAAAGAGTTAGCATGTTTCAGTCATCAAATTATAACTTGATAAAAACAGACTCCCTGCCAAGCTGTCTAATATCTTTGCTTTATTCAAAATGTACCTTTAAAGCACAAAAAACTATAAAGTCTAGAAGCCTGAAACCTAATTTCTATGCAGTATTTATCACTAAAAAGCTAAATTTCTTACATACACACACACAAAGGAGGGGGAAATTCCTCCGCCCAAGTTGTTGGCAAACCTGTCAATCATCTTGATGAGCAGCAAATAAATGAATGCCCAATGATGGGATTCTGCATTATCCTTAAAGAAATCCATCCACTAAACATCAACAGGTAAATGCTTATACCCGACAGCCATCAATTTCAACTATTCATGCAAAAAGACAGGTGAGCTAGACTGGTAAACCTCGAAATTAGAGAGGTATTAATCATCCGTTCACAACCAATACAAACAGATTTTCTTTAAAACAGGTAAAATCATCTCTTTCTCTGAACTTTATTTGCAACACATAATGTCCTGTTACATTTTTAATCAAACAGATAAAGTTATATTTAAATTGAAAATCTGCTGCACTCACCAAATCAGGCAAGCAAAATTCCAAGATGATTGAATGGCATTACAGAATAAACTACTACAGCAGGTAAATTGTAAAAATTTACCTGTCACACCACAGAAGTTATTGTGCAGTCACTGCATCTGCAGTTGGAAGCAGAGGTAAGACAAAAAGGCTGAGGCTTGTTACCCATACTTAAAAATCCATAATATTTTATGAAATAAAATATTATGTTTGATAGTGAATGGGAGGAAAATACCAGCTGCTCTCTTATGAAGAATCCAATGAATATTTACATTGGTTGCTCTTATCAGATTCATGCTAGTCCAAATAACGTACCTTGGTATTTAAAATAAACCATGGGAACCTATAGTATTTTTCACATTAAAGACTGAATGGTATTTTTACAATACAGTTGAATGGTACTTTCTCGCCAGTAAAATGTGTTTAGGATTGCAGCCTAAAGTTACCTGTGCTTTTCCATGCCATCTGTAAAATATGAACAACAATACTGTCCAGAATAATAATTGCACTTATTCAAATAACGAACCAACAGTTAAATATAACCATATATACAAGATGGAAGCTTCAGACATTCAGCGTTACAATAATGAAATCACACCCGTAAGAATGTTTTTATCTTAAGTGTATAGCAAAATCCATACTGACCTATATACATGACATTTATAAATTATGTATACCTAAGCTTATTTCAGTCATCTTATTAAAATGAGTGGCAGCACGGTGCTCATCTGGACAACTGTCAGGCTCCCTAGTTTTCGATGGCTGTCAAGCTTCTTATTTGGCTACTAATATTGCAATGCTGACATTGAAGGGGCTGCTGTTTCTCCAATACAATAGTTAATGGGTTATACCACCTCATTTATCACACCTCCCATATTTGGATTCTTCTAATTTCTACAAGCTTTATATCTTATCCCACTATAAACCAAAATAATCTAGACCTTTCTCTACATCTCATCTTCCATGTTGAGGTTAAAAGACAAGGTATCCTACTGCATGTTCTGTATTAATCTTAATATGTTAGCTTACTGGTAAGTTAAATATACACATAGCAAGTAGTATATTGGGGTTGCACTACAACATAACAGGTTTGAAAACAATATTCTAACCCGCTTTTAGAACCATTTTGTTACTTTTTAACAAATGGGTGTCTGAGCAGTGTGTAAGTAAATAAAAAGCATTTTTCATCACTCAATCCTAACTAAAAGCCACAATTTATTAGGAAATACTATTTCATAACCTTCTCATACCTCGGATTTAGAAAAGTACTTAAAGGGGGAAAATAGGGCTGAGCATTACAAGGCATGAATCATTACTTGGGTATTAAGATGAATAGGAGTATAAATCTATCAAACACTGTAGTAGCAGTAGCACAGTCATACCTCGGGATAAATGTGTTTCAAGTTAAGTATTTTCGGGTTGTGCTCCACGGCAACCCGGAAGTAGCGGAGCGCTTTACTTCTGGGTTTCGCCCCGCATGCATGTGTAGATGGTCAAAATGACGTCACGCGCATGCGCGTAAGCAGCAAAACGCGACCCGTGCACGCGCAGATGTGGGTTGCGTTCGCTTCAGGAAGTGAACGGGGCTCTGGAACAGATCCCGTTCACATCCCGAAGTACCACTGCAGTAGTAAAGTTGGTCTTACTATCATGAGGATTAACCCACCAAGCACTGCTTCTGCCCAAAATCCAGAAAAAACCATTAGGATTCCAGAACTAATTCTCTATAGCTTTTAGTGTTTCAAAATTTATTTAAAGGTTGATTTATGGATAAATTTCACCTACATTGCACTTCATTTGATATTATGCAGCCACTACAGAAGGTACAGGATCTTAAGAAAATAGCTAAGCAAGTACATTAAACCACAATATGACACATAAGGCTCCCTAGAACAGTTTTAACTAATGATAAAAAAGAGATTTAGTGAACGTTTGCATTGTGTATGGTTCAAGTTCTAGTAGGTATTTAAGAAAACAACATTTCAAATAAGTCATTCACTTTAAGTATCTTTTATTTTCCCAGCTTAATGGAGTCTAGTAAGTATACTTTCTTGAAGTACCGCTGCAAATTAATGCCTCTTATTCTGAGTAAATGTGGTTAGGACCACTTTAATCCAGTTTACTTCAACTATTTATTCACTACAGAATGTAAAAACACCGGGGGAGTTTCAGGGCTTTAAGTACATATTAAACATTTCTTTGCTCTTTCACATGAGCAATTTGCACAACAGAAATCAATTTCCAAAATGAAAGCAACATTTGCTACTATGTAAATATAATAAAAATAGGATGCTTCCTTGGAGGAAGGGAAAGACACAAACCTCCTTAATAGCGAAGCCCTGGAACCAGCTAAAATTGCTCATGACTAAGTCCTACTAAAAGCAATGGGAGTAATAAGTCAATTCTTCCAATTCTATATGCATGCTTACTTGTGAGTAACCCCCACACAGCACAACAGTACTGAGAATACGTACATAAAATTGTACGGTACATTTGCATTCCCATCCTACATCAATACCATGCAATTAGAAATAATGGCCTTTGGTCCTTAATTTGAAGGGTTTTAGACATTTGTGGCTTCTTCCAGTGGGTAGAATGTGTTAGATCTACCATTATAGGTATGGATCTATTTTTAGGCTTTTATTCTGTTTTGGTTTTATACTGGTTTTAATCTTTGTACTATTTTATGTCACTTTGGGTTATGTTTGGTAAATAAAATCTACTAATAAGTGCAAATAATGATAAGAAACAACAATATATTTCCAAACTGTCACAATTTATTCACAACAAAGGAACAAACCTATGTTTGACCTATTTTCATAGCTTTCTGTTCATGCCACATACACACAGTCATTTAACCGCCTAATGGCAAGAACTTCATCAGGATCTGAGAAAGTCTGTAGATATTCACTGCACAGGCCTAGAAGAAACTTCATTCATTCCTTCGTTTGCATACTTCCAAAATAAAGTTCACATTCAGGCTTCAATCCCACAACCAAGCTACAAAATAAAATCAGACACTCAGGAATTGTAAAGAGTTTTTTTTTTCCTCAGGGGGGAAATATAGAATAAATTAACACGCAATTTGTAGTGCTTGTCAAAAATGAAATTACAAATTTTAAAAATAATATATAATGGAAAGAAGTGTTTTAAACTCAACTTTAGCAAACCAATCTACAGCTAAGCAGAGACAACTTTTCAGTTTTTTGCTTACTCAAGAATCTGCTAGATCCAGAATATGTCTGGTCTACATAGTAAACATGAAATATACAACTTTCACCAGAGATCAGCAACACATGCTGGATGGCAGCAAAGTTACCACGAGGGATGGAAGCTGTAATTCAGAGTTTGACTACATTCAACAAAGTTTTACTTAAATCGATGGGGCCTGCTCTCCTGTAAATTTTTTGGGATTGGAGCACAAAATCACCTTGCTGCTAATTTCAGAAACAGATCTTGAATGGACACACTCTTGCTATTTATTTGAGTACATATCTGTGTATACATTTGTGAAATTCTAATTTTGTGTCTGCTATGAATATTCATTAATCTCTACAATACTAATAGATTAGTGGTTTTTTAAAAAAAACCTCTCTCAGTAATTATATGAAGAAACTAGGAGTGACTATTTCAGAGTTAATATGATGGTGCATTTCCTCATAATTAATACTTGGACCCAACCTGCAAGTTCAAGTATTCTGAAAATACAATACAGAATTTCAGTTGAAAAGAAATGCACTGCTGACCTGACCTTGCCATTTTACAAAAAGAGACTCTCACTAAGGAATAATTAGTCTTTTAATTAGTTTTCTAAAATAAAGTTACTTATGGGAATGATAAACACTGCTTTTATAAACAGCAATAAACCACTGATATCTTGAATATGAAATTCATCTCTCAAAAATTGACAAAATATAAATTCTATATTTATATTCAAAAGTATTTCAAACACCTGAGAATATTCTGAAATATTTATTCTCTCCTAATAAAATAGGGGGGTTTTTTGCCTTTGCTGATGCTGATCCTGAAAACTTTTGTAAGAATAAAATAAGTTTTCACCTGATGAAACACCTTTGCCTGTACATTTAAGCACTGCAACTGTAATTTAGCACATAAATGAACGCATATGTTCATTTAAGAGCTCCCCCCACTTGAAAGGCCTGAACGGGACTGTATTGCTATGTGCACTTTCTCTGACAGCGAAGGTCACAAATCTGCCCACGTATTCAGAATGCAATATATTCCATGTCATTATTTATTTACTTTGCCAAACAGAATGAATATTTTGCTTGTGGCCATACACAGTGATTAACCTGGCACCTTACCTCAAAATTAAGCACATTAATGGCACTTGTGTGCATTCAGCAATCAAAATAGTGACACCTCTCCCAGCTTCACTATTGTGCCTAAATAAATGTATTTTTAATGCTTCTAAAAGATGCTCAAGCTTTGGTGAGTTCCCAAGGGGAGAGTTCCATTGCTGTGTGTTGTTTATGGCATAAACATACTGTGGCAATGAGGATTTATGCAGTTAGTAATAAGAATCTTTAGGGCTAGGATTAGAAATTAATTAATTAATTAATTAATTAATTCTTTTACACCCTATTTGATAAGATAGTCTGAAAATATATCCAAAATATCTCCATGCATATACAATCAGTGTTAGAAATTAATATATAAGCTAATTGCCAAATGGCACCTTGAAGCTGGGTTACGGTCACCACAACAGAATGTTATTTTACAGTGAATTATTTATTATTATTATTATTATTATTATTATTATTATTATTAATAATTTCATTTCTGTACCACTTTATATTTTAAAGAAAAAATCTAAAAGCGATTTACAATACATTAAAATATTTAAAAACAACAATCCAGAATAAAACAAATTCCAAGCTTCAAGGGAAATATTTCAGGTCCTTCTCAAAGTGACATTTTGCTTTCCCCATAATTATTTACCTGCTTAATTTCTATAGCTGCCCCATAGCAGAAGTACTCTAGAAAGCCAGTGTGGTATCGTGGTTAGAGGATCAAACTACAACCTTGGGAGATCAGGGTTCAAACCCCCACTCAGTCATGAAGCTCACAATAAATAAGGTCCTCTCTTTGAGAAAGCTGGAGGAGCCAGCCAGATAGAGATGTCAATCGCCAACTTGGCATCCAGAGATCTCCAAGTGGTCACAATTGGATCCACGAATAGTAGCAAGAGACGCCTGGCTCCGGACTAATTTCTAACACTGTATACAATCTTGTGGGAGTTTTTTTTGTAGCAGGTAACAATTAATTTAGGCATTTGATCAGCTGTTGTCACCTCTGGCATCACTTTAAAAGTGAATACTAGATTTCTTTTAAACTAACAGTTTTTTAAATCTACTGATCTTCTGAGACCTTTGGTACGGAACTAGCAAGAATGTGAACTAAGTACTAAGTGAACTGGCCCTTTTTGCAAATCTTTGCAAATGAAATTGCATCAGAAATTCAAACTCCCCTACAGAACATGCTTGTAAACCAAGCTGCATGGCAATTACACATGTAATTCTGGGGATATTTACAGCTCCAGCATCACATATTTTTGATGTAAATCCAACTTCATTTTAGGCACTGCCGATGCTTTAAATAATATAACATTGCAAATTGCTTGCAAGGGTAGACCTGCAATAGGCCCCAGATGTCATAACTTGCTTCCAATTCCCTCACTACTGCCAGAAAGACGATTGAGCTTCAACTGTCAGTGACCCTAAGACTGCAGAGCTGAGAAGACGTACACTCTGGTATTTGTCATTGGTCAGGGGATTGAGGGCCAACAGATGGACCCCCTGTCTCCAAGAATTGTGTGCACAAATTTGAGGGTCAGGTGGGGGGGAAGTATGAGTATAATCTGTTGTAAACTACCTTGGGAATCACTCAGTTGCAAGATGGCGTGGAAATCTGCTAAGTGAGCAAACTGGAAGGATTCTATACTGTTTAGCCTTCATACCTCCTCCTCCTCCCGCCCCACCCCGTTCCATTAAAAAGTAAAAATTGCTGCCCTCTCCCAGAAAAATGCAACTTTCCCAATAATTTTATTCCATAGCAATTAATATTTAAATATTACAATTTAGATTCAAAACTAAAATGAGAAACATGATCAACTATTAAGACCCATGGAATTTATAACGGGGTTTTTTAACTGTAAAAACCTTTATTTGAGAGACATTGGAACAAACATTTCATATAAAACACATCTTTCTGTAATATAAACTACTCTTGGCAACACATTGACCTTCTATGGGGCTTAACCATTCAAACTGAACATGACCAAGTGAGAAAGAGTTATGTGTCTATGCAATTACCGCACTTCATATTTCACTCCCATAATGAAACCCACTGAAATCTTAGCAGTATGTGATCAAATCTTCCACCATTTCCCAGCTATTCTCATTTTATGTTTCCAATGACTAGTTTATGTTAGTCCAGTAACCACAAATTTGCATTATCATCTCATGTTTTTTCCTAAGAATAAAGGTACAAAACTGAGCAGACAAACGGAAGGACCCAGGGATACATTACTGTATTATTTTTTTTCTGATAACACATCTTCTTGAGTTCTCTTTCTGTGATGGGATGCACATAATAAAATACTGCATTGAACGCAGGAGATTTTTGAATTCACAAAATTCAATTGTAATTTATCATTAGAAGGCTGTAGTGTGAACAGGAATGTGTGTATCTGGGAATAAATTCAATGGCAATAATTTAAATCTATAGTTCAAAATGATCTGTGGATTAAAAAAAACCCCACTTTATCGTTAGATTTAAAGTCTCCTAAGGCTACATTAAAGAATTCTGAAAATTAAGATTGCTTGACTAGAGCAATTCTATGTTCACAGCAGCATCAGTAGCTTGCTAACACAAGGCTCACTTCTTGTAATGAAAACTGGAGAAAGCCCATGCTATTTCTAGTACATAACAGTAATGAATGGGGAAAACTACACTCACGTTATTCTACTGGAACACAGCTTTCAATGTTTTCTTTAAGCAATCAGTTTTTGCTCTGCACCTTTAGGAGGTGATGTGGAGACTCACTCTATATACTGCAAGGCCATTTGTACTAAAATACATTCACAAAGATGGGGACTTACTTCTGGAAGAAATAAAATCCTCAAGATACAATGTTCTATGAATCTGGGTGGCTGTTTTCCCTTAAGCTTTAAAATACAGTGGTACCTCGCAAGACGAATGCCTCGCAAGACAAAAAACTCGCAAGACGAAAGGGTTTTTGGTTTTTTGAGTTGCTTCGCAAGACGATTTTCCCTATGGGCTTGCTTTGCAAGACGGAAACGTCTTGCAAGTTTGTTTCCTTTTTCTTAACACCGTTAATACAGTTGCAACTTGACTTCGAGGAGCAACTCATAGCACACGGTGTGGTAGCCTTTTTTGAGGTTTTTGAAGACTTTGGTGATTTTTGAAGCTTTTCCAAAACTTTTCCGAAACCGTGCTTCGCAAGACGAAAAAAATCGCAAGACGAAAAAACTCGCAGAACGAATTAATTTTGTCTTGCGAGGCTCCACTGTAATGAGAAGCAAAGTAGCTAGCCTAGAACTGGTGCTCTTAGTGTTCTTCTGTGCAATATAATTAGAATTTCCAGAGTTCACAAGATCAGGAGGTGGTCCTCTCATTTGCTTGACACACCACGCATGAAGCACAGAACCAAGCCATCATCATTTATAGGTTCCAACTATTGCAAAAGCCTAGAATTTCCCTTTACAGCAGGAAATGAGGATGGAATGTGTAACACAGTTGACAACCATTTCGTGCAGGGATTCCATTCCTGGCTCCCACACACATCAGCTAAGCACGTATAAGAGCACCCCACTCGGTTACGCTCCACCCCCGTTATGCCCTTCTCATGACATTTTTGTGACATTTTGGGTCACTTCCAGGTTCAGTGGTGTTCACACGTGCACATCTTTCAGACACACGTTAATTGGTCATTGCCTGTACAAAGAGGACAACTCAAAACATGCTTACAGGCAAACAACTCTTATTTTTCTCCTGCGTTGCCTCTAAGCAATCTCACATATTGCTTTACAAAAGAAATACTACACAAACTGCATGTTCAATTGTAGCATTTCTTCTCTGGAAAGCTTCATGCATAGTGCTTTGCAAAGACTACAGTGAAAAACCAGGTGCAATTTGCAGATGTCATGTACTGAAATTCCACTGAAAATGACAGCCACAAGTAACCCAGTTAGCCTCTTTAGCTGAATGTATGGTACACAAATAATCCAAGACTTGCAAGAAAGAGTCTGATTCTTTTGAGGTATACACGCTCTCCTTCGACAGACTGCAAAAAGCTATCTTGGCCTAACTATTGGGGGAGTGGAATTGAGGAGAATGATATCTTTGTTAAGAAGATCTGGTTTTGGTCACAATTGCTAGAAATTCCTTCTGGCAAGTTGAGCAGTTCTCAAATCCAGCCCACCACTATCATGCACTTGGCAAGCTCTCAAAACTTGTGCAGAATTCAAGAGATTAAACGGGAATAAGTTGGGGGGGGGGTGCTACACAGAGAATGCAGGGGTCCATGCAGATAAATCCCCAAACAATTCTCTCCATTTTTTCTGCCCTGCTGCAAAAATCAGGGCACTCTGCACTGGTTGACAACAGATTTAACTGGGGGAAACCCAATTCATGGGTTTTAAATGCCAATTTAGGTGCCAGGCAAACAAAGCCTTTTCAGTTTCGTCCATGTTTTTTGCCATTAATTTGAAGGGTGGAATTATCTCTTTTCGTGCGGAGAACCCATATTCATACCTTTTAATTTAGCTGTGTCGTTAGGTTTTCATTGGTTTTAACTTAAGGAGCTCTGAGTAAAAAAAACAACCCCTGATTATCAAGCATACTAAAAAAACAAACAAAACAGGATCATCATACTGAGCACACACTATATTTAGATCTATAGTCCTATAGATCTCCTCTCCCATTCCCCAAAACACTCTCAGTTGGCTGGGAAACTGCAAGAACACTACAGATGCTACAAAACAACCTCTAAGGCAGCCTTCCTCAACCTGTGGGTCCCCAGATGTTGTTGAACTACAACTCCCATCATCCCTAGCTAGCAAGGCCAGAGCTCAGGGATGATGGGAGTTGTAGTCCAACAACATCTGGGGACCCACAGGTTGAGAACAGCTGCTCTAAGGCATCAACACCCAACTGGCTGCACCATCAGAAAGCTGCCTTCAAAGTGTGGTGCTGCTTTGCTTGTTAAAGTATTTCATAGTGAAACTGTGCAGCCATGTTGGCGCTGACAAATTATGCGAAGGATTCAAGTACCAGATTGAAAATCCCAAGCAATTGCAGCTGAGGTGCAGGACCTGTGGACCTCCAAATGTTGCTGGACTGCTTCAGCCCTGACCACTGTTCATGCTGACTGCGGCTGCTGGAAGCTGGAACCCAACATCTGGAGGACCATGTCTTCCCCATGTTTTACAAGAAGCCCTTTAAACTCCACCAATAGCCTAGATTCCCATTTTTTGTTAAGCAGGTAAAGACAAACAGCACCACTGCTCCTGTGATCAATCTCAAGATCTACTCTCTCCAAAATCAACAGAAATATGTTGGATGGAATAGTGATCATTAGGGCAACCAAAGGAATAAATCAGCTACAAGAAGAACTCCAGTAATTACGGAACCATAGCTGGAAGCTGCAACCACAGGAACACGACCAACCTGAAGGATATCACTATTCACTACCTCCATTACACTGGTCTTCTCAGAAAACTGGCTGGTGATCTATTTGGCCCTACCTATATGTCACCCAGATAAACTTACTTTGCATTTGTGCAATATATTTTAATCGTAACAATTATACCGTTTTTCTGCAGTGTGAAACTGTATTTCAGGTATTTACTGCTGTATCTGCATGCCTCAACATGGTCAAGCATCCTCATGGCTGTGATTGTTTTGGAACTGGTGTTTACAGGTATTCCCCCTCAGTTATTCCATCCCCTGACTTCTACCACATGACAGCCTATGACATTAATGCAGGGATTTTCAGTATGCAGAAGTCCTCCCAGAAGCACTGTTATGCAGCCTGTCTTAAAATGAAATCTTGATTTAATTTTAAATAAAACCTACACCTTACAAGCTGTTTCAACTGAATCCATGATCCTCTACTAATTACACTGAATTAAACATGTTTTTCCTATATAAAAGACCATTGGATAGCTACAATGGAATGGTATCGGTGGTGGGGTGCACATTTTTATTCTTATTTATGATGCTTACTTTGTCTAATAAATAGGAGGAAGTCCATTATAGGGAAATATATTACTGGGGCAAACCTTGATATCAAAAATAATAAAAATGACTGGTTATACACAGTGGTACCTCTGGTTGTGAACAGGATCCATTCTGGAGCCCCGTTTGCAACATTAGCAGAATGCAACCTGTGTCTGCGCGTCTCACCGCTTCTACGCATGCGCGTGACGTCATTTTGAGCGTCTGCACATGCAGCAAAACCTGGAAGTAACCCTTTCCAGTACTTCCAGGTCGCCACAGGACGCAACCTGAAAAGGCTTAACCTGAAGCAAACGTAACAAGATGTAGGACTGTATTGTAATATATAACTGGGGCAAGTTACGACTATTTACGCCTTTACTAAATGAGTACTATGGACATTTATTTCCCCATGTCATCTAGAAATACAGTTTGAGGCAGCAGTTTCTGCTTCTGAAACATTCTAAGCACTTACACCATAATCCAAACAGAAATTTGAATTTTTTTAAAAAAATTAAACAGCTGGCCTTTTAAGACACCTCACAGGACGCTTTTGGAATTCACCTCAATTTCAAAACCATTTGCCACATGGCATGAGGGCTGCCCGTTGAACTCATGCAACTACTTTCCTTCTTCGCTGGATCTTGGATTTAATCTTCAAGGAAGTTATTTGTTTAAGAGCCACCTATGTATTAGATTGGTTGATTGATCACCCAGCTTGCCTCACACAGACCACCAGAGAGCTAATTTAATATGGAAAGCAACATGGGGGCTGGGGACATTTAGCCTTTCCTCTATGTTATTTTACTAATGTAAATTGCCCCTTAAGGTTTTTGCAGCATTTAGGGAAGACTGAAATATCAGTTCCTGTATCATGCTCATAGTTTAATCTCACGGAACACATAGCAGTTTGGAAAATGGGGAAAGGATTTAGATCAGCATTTTGGGGAAGTGTAAACTGCTCCTAGTCAACCCCCATGCTGTTTTTCATTCATATTAGCGGGGGGGGGGGGGGGAGATCACGAGACCAATCACAGATATACCAGTTCAGCCCTCACTGTCCTTGCAAATGGACTAAATAGAAACAGATTAATGTCACAAATGCCCCTTGCCTTCAATGAGGTAAAGACAGACATACTACCTTACAAATAGCAATAGAGGGATGAGTCAATTTAACATGCACTCATTCGTATGCACATTCCATCCCTTTCCTGCATTAATCTTAATTTTTTTAAAAAAATCTGTACAAAAATGGGTAAAAATATGAATTTTACCTCAGTGTACATGTTGCTAAATTATTTTAACTCTAAAATATTTTTAAACTAATTCTGATACATTTTAAGCCATAAACTGTATCATAAAATTCAGAGCATTGAAAAATGCAAAGAATTTTTACACGCTGGTCATGTAGTCAAGGAGGTATAAATTATACTGGTTTGCTTAATCTTCTCCAACCCAACTTATAAATTCCCTTTAACAGTGGTTCCTCTGTTTTAACAGAATAAAGTAAACAATTTGAATTATTTCAAATTTATTATCAATTAATAAGGTACACTTCTATTGTTAACTAAAAATCTTAGTTAACAATAACAAGGTCTGTTGGGAAATTTCATAGCTATTTCACATTTTCTCATAAATTTAGTACGGTGCCACTCAATGTTTTATTATGCTTATCATGAATGTTTTAACTTAGCTAGAATACCACCAACCCACAAATATGGAGCTCTTCCAAGTTCTCTCCCAATGTGATGCAAAGAACTTATGCTTTCTTCAGCTTACTCACCATCAGAATAAAAAAAAACCAACTAAAAGTATGCCAAAGATATAAGAAAGGATTTCGTAGTAGGTTATGTATCAATTGTATCCACAGAGGCTTGTAAAATGGTTAAATTTTGCACTATTTAGTTATACTTCCTTAATCAGCCCCTACTTAACCATTTTTTATTAACAGACCAGAGTTCTGTATCACCACCATTAAAATTTGGAAGAATACCTAGTGATAACATAGCAAATCTCTTGACTCGGTACTAAACACACATACAAATGCATCTGAGTCAGTTCATGATGCTCTCTCAGTTAGTGTCTTGCCTGAAGAGCTTTAGTCCCAAGATAAAGGGAGTGGAGGGAGATACCTAAATTCAGAAGAGACCATGCCAGGAAGGTAAAGCAAGTTCTATTCCTCTTCATCTTTGGACTAAAATTATGCACAGGATGACAACAAGTGAGGGATCATCATGAACTAACTCCAAAAGATTACATGTCTTCCATTATTCTTTCTCTATTAAGAGCTCTACATAACTCAACAATTTTATTAGCATTTTAATCAAAAATGTTACAGTTACTGTCACCTATGCCAAAATTCATGTTCTGGGTACCAACATGGCCAATGATATTATTTTCTCCATATATTTTCTGATAAAAGTATTTTCTAACACTCTATTAGAATTATACATATTTTTATCCTCTAGAATGAAAATCATGAGCTGTCCAAATGGAAGATGGATGCCTGCTGCTTTGGAAAGATGCACTGCTTCTACTCTAAGATAACTGTCATAGTGGCCTGGTTCAGATGATCATCTCCCAGCTTATTATGCTAAGATACAGACAAGCCTTTTGCCTCTACAAAAAGACCCTTCACACTAGCAGCAAATAAACCAGGAAGTGTCCAATGAACCATAGTGTCCTATTGCATCCAACCAGGAAACTATGGTTAGCCTGGGAAAAAGCCAGGATCTTAAACTAACTTCCAAACCATGCTTTAAGATCCTAGCTTGTTCAGAAGCTGCTAACCATAGTTTCCTGGATCAGATGAAATGGGATAGTAAGGTACATTGAACACTATCTGTTTAATTGTAGAAAAGAGGCTACACACATAGACAATAAGCTTGGGAGGTATTCAGTGTAGCACTAAGGAGAGTGCTCTGTCAGCACAAGCATTTCTGATTGTCTGAAAGAACGATCATCCCTCTCCTACTTGCACACTATTCTAGGGTTTCTCCAGACTCTCCCAAGCCAATCTGGGGTACTGGGGGGAGCCCTGCTTCACTAGCAGAAGTCTTTGTGTGGGCTTCCATTCGAGACCCCAATTCGTTGAATCCAGTCCCTTGTGTATATCTCAGTTTAATAATCTGACAGAATTCTCTGAACGTGGCCAATGGATCATCATCAGGGCATCTTATATTAGCAAATCATTATGTCA
Source organism: Podarcis muralis (assembly GCF_964188315.1). NCBI lineage: Eukaryota > Metazoa > Chordata > Lepidosauria > Squamata > Lacertidae > Podarcis > Podarcis muralis. The sequence goes on along the minus strand of NC_135671.1, from coordinate 6,102,952 downwards.
TCAAAGTTATTTGACATGTCCATTACTATTCCCTTGCATTAAAAAAAAAAAAACCCTTCACCTTACTACTGTGCTTTCAAGATGCTCTGAAAACCAGAATCAGTTCACAGACCCTGTTACTCTCTAAAACCCATTATTTTGTAACCGAAGTACATTGTCAAAGAAAAATACTGCAAGCATGTTCAAGAAAAGCATATTTAGCATTATGTTTAACTTGTAATATAATACCAAGATATGCCAACAGACTGGCACTTTGAATGGGGTGTACCAACTGCTGTACCAGTACCATGTCATAGGTCATCTCTTTATGCAAGAACTGTCAGAAAGGTATACCCATTCAAATATTAAGACTCGGAGGCAAATATTTGATTTGATCATTTCAAGATTTCTTATTCTGTACACCCTGTACAACCAAGTCTCTATAATTACACGTTTGATAGGCAAACACCTAAAATATTACTTGTTGTTTAGAGACACTACCAAAGAGGCACAAGTTCCATAAAGGCGCATAACAGCAGAAAACATTTAACAGCTGGCATGTTTTAGAAACACAAAATAGTTCCTGCTTTTCTCTCTCTCAGCCTATCAAGACACAAGTGAAACAGGTTATTTACCTATTGTTACAATAAACATAAAGCCTCCTTCTAAAAAGCCTACAGGTCTGAGTCTTTGTCAGTATCTTATGTGGACAAATCCTTTGGCTTTTGAGGAAAGAAAGAGAAAGAATGGAATAAAATGGCAATTCTGCAGAAGTTAAAATTCTGCTACTGAAGATTTTAATAGCTAGTTAAAAATGAAGAAAGGATTACATCCCTAAGGATAGTCTTTCAAAGACATCTCGCTTCCCACTTTATACACAGAAGCACTGATTAGAGAATTACACATAATCCATTTACTATTATTTCTGAAAATGTGTACAAGTATAAAATACTACTCTGGCTATAATTATTATTTCTCTTGATTTCAGTGGAACTGAATGACAAAGAATTGCACCCTTGAAGGTGTGGGGGGGGGGATACAAACCAATTAATCTCTGAATTTATAGCAACAATTGATGAGTGGAAGAACATTTTACATGCTGGTAATGTTAATATGAAATAACCAATAAAGCAAAAATGTTTTATAGATTTAAAAAATGCAATTGGTAAAAATTTCCAGTTCACCAAGACATCTTTAAAACTCCTGTACTATGTGACAGAATATACTTCTTATTCTCAATTTAGTATGGCTAGCAATTTCCACAAATCAGAAGATATCTGAGAGAAAAGGGGGAAGTGTTTTTTTTAAAATAAAGCTTTTGCAATTAAAACAGTTTAAGACAGATGCAGCCCTGAAACCATTTATTCATGAGCAAACCACCAGCACCCTAAATTTCAGCTAAGATACTAATGATGTGGCTCCGAAGTTGCAGAATAGAGTTTGATATTGAAAATATTTTACTTTGAGCCAGTATCTAAACTGTGGTTAAACCACATATCACTCAAATATATTAAATGCACAATATAACCTACATGTTCCTGCATACCCACATACATATCTATTTTCTTAAAAGCACAACACTGGCTAGCATACTAAATTGCAATTAACAAATCCTTAAACACTTCCAATACAAGTGTAAGTTGTGGAACAAGTCAGTCATAAGATATTTAAAAAGGAAGAAATTAGTAAATTTTGCCTTTAACATTAGGTTCTGAGCTATAAAACTAAACTGCATTAAAAAAACAAAGCTTGGGCAAATGATATACAGCCTCATGAACTCTTGGTTTCCCACACATACAAATGTTATATTTCTGGTTTGAAGTGTTTTTTCAGATGAAGGGCAGAAGATGAAAACTTTCAGACATTTCAATGCAAAACTTTTCATAAGGCAGGATGTTGGTAACTTAATGTAAACGAAAAATCAAACACCGCAGTAAAGCCAGCTCTGGAATTGTTTCCTTTCACCCTCAGACATAATCAGACACTAAAAAAATATTACAAGACGAGTACCGGGTTAAAAAAAAATCATAATGAACCTCTCAGATGAGAAACTAATTGGTACTAAGTACACAATGGCTTACATTTAATCCTGTTAATAATCACACAAAAAAGAAATAAAAGACTCACTTTTCAGCCATCTCTCTGGACGACTGGGCTAAAATAACAGCATGACTAAATCTGACATTGACCCCTTGGCCCTGCTAGAAGTTTAAAGAATTCCTTTGAGTCTTCTGAGATCATGTCCTCCCACCACCACCCCCTGCTCAACAACTCCAAAGGAGTGGGCTAGTCCCATACATTTGACAGTCTTTTTGCAGAAAGGTAGAGTAAAGAATGGCTACACAGAAACTTTGTTCTAGTTGTTGTAGTGATCTAACACTAGATTTAAAACAACCCAAAAGCCACAGGAAACAGTACATTAAAATATTTAATATAAAAATATCCTTTACAGAGTTTGGTTACTGCTGCAACAGCCAAAAAACACTCCTGAAAGTTGCAATAAGTTATAGTTAACAGGCAAATCCAGTTAAGTCTTTATGATGAGGCACATATTTTAGGAGGGCAACAGCACAAGGTTCAAATTTATTGTTTTAACCTGTCATGACAACCCATTTTCAAACCTGACCACCCAGTTTCAAACAAACGGGACAGTGATATTTCTGGTTACTTTCAGGATATGGCTAGACCTTCTCTCATGAATCACATCACAAAGTCAGCAATTTATTGTTGTTTTTTAGTGCAACTGAAACTGAAACTTACACCCAAATTCCCGCAAAGAAAGGGACATTATTAGCAAAGAGAAAAGCAACAGAAATCTATAATGTTCATGATTATATTTTCCATCATTGGATTATGAAGATTATAGAATTGCCACTACACCCATTTCAGTATGATGAAAATTGTTTTGAGAGTAAATGTAATCTGTCTAAAACTGAGAAATATAGATCTTGCAACTGTGTTCTATAGCTAGATAACATGTTCACCATTGCCCATGCACCCCACAACTTCTATCAATTCAGATGTCTGAAAGAGATGTGCTTAAGGGCTCTGCACCATAAAGAATCTAAGTCATAACATTATACAAATTGGCAGCAATCCTCTTTACATGAGAATATTTTAAGAAGTCACATACTACAAATGTAGACTGATTTCTCTCTCTGCTTCAGTGAACTGCCCTGAATGTTGTTCCTCATATCCTATCATTGTCTCCCTGAACAGTGCGCAGACCCTATCTAATCCTTTTAACTTTTTTTCTTCTGTTAAATACATGTCAGGCTAACAGTGGACATTGGATAAATAAAATAATGACCACCAGGGCTACATTACACAGCAAGTTTTTTCCCCATTATTGTAATTGTGCATACTATATAGAAGCATAATTTAATTGTCAAGAGACTGATTTACTTCACTAGGCTGAAGGGCCCACAAGTATATGCAAAAAAAGAGGAAAGAAGAAAATGCATTCACATGTGATTGCCGTATCTTGGATTGAAAAATATATATATTTATATTTTAAAAAATGTGTTAGAGAAAAGATTTGCTCACTGTTTCACGGTTTCTTTTTCCGGTAAAAGAGTATGAATTCAGCAGCTTTTACCCCCTACTGTGGCCAAGGATGAGGGGAAGAAGGGGGTGCCTGCATTTAATCCCGCACGCACACACACCCCACCAAAAATAGGTGACAAATAGATCACTGGGTGCGTGCGTGGCTGCAAAGGTATCATTCAGGAGCAGGGTGTGCTCAATCCCTGGCCTGGATGTGGTCTCCCAAACCACCGTTTTACACATGAGGAAGGAAAGAAGGACATTCCCTAGAGAAAGGCCTTTTCCAGGCTTGGATTAGGGCAAGTAAACTTTATAGCCAGAAGCATTGTGATGTCATAACTTTATATTAGCAGGGCTACACATGCATGATAAAAGATAATATTTAGAGGAGCTGTGGTAGATTTTGCCATGCTTTCTTCTTTTCCCAGAATTTAATCAGATTGGCACTGCACAAGAGATATGAGTCAGGATTTTTAAAGCGTTACGAGTGAAATTATCTTAATATTAGGCTTTCTTGGAATACTCTGTCAGTACTCTTGCCCCTCTCATTTTCAATACTGTAATTATACCATATGTATTACCACGTTAAAGTTCTGCAAAAAAATAATAATCAACCAACCAAAATAGAACTACCAAATTTTGCAAAGTACAAACAAAACAGTTGGGGAGGCTGATCAAAATGCAGGTATATTTATGTTAAAACACACTCCATACTCATGGGACTTTGAGAATGAAAACACTGCTTGGATGACATAAGACTTCTCCATTTTTAATGGTTGGGGGGGTTCTGAGGCGGGGCTTAAAAGATAGAATGGCAAGGCTAACCAAATGCTGGTGTAATACTGGCTTGTAATAGACAAACATAAGATTATAAGAATGAAAACGTCAAGTACTCTATGACTTTTGTTATTCTAACATGCTAAAGAACAAATATGTCACCAGAGGTTGGGGATGAGGAAGTGATTATTATTTTATTCCAGGCAACTATGCAGATGTCGAGACCCCAATATTGGTCACTACACTTATAAATACAATAAGATCCAAGTACTGACATTATTTTTAGAAGATGCCAGTGTACAAAGTAACTGTACAAAACAAAACCATGGTCATGAATTTATTTGAAATTAAGACCAGCTTATTATGGCAGAGCTTGTTTTAGGCATGAGGTGCAAGAATGTTTCTTTAAAGGACAGGTTTTCACAACAGCTATCTGCAACAGTATCAAATATTAGTCAGAACTAATTAAATCAACAACTAAAATCTAATCAGAATGTGATTATTTAGGGTGCTGTTTGATGGCCAAAGCGAAGCAAATGCATCCGCTTGTCTCTCTTTCTTAAGCTTGTATAGCAGCCATTACTCACCAGTAACTATTGGAATAAATGCAGGGAAGGCACAGAAATAAATACACAAACTCCAACTTTTACGACCCTTGTTTGGAGATACTATCATAAAAGTATTGAAGTCAGGCAGTGTATGTCACAATGCATCGGGCTTCTTTTTACAAATGTAAATCTAATAATGCCAAGGCTTACCAAGGTTCAACTACTTCCTTCCACCTTATATTTTACAATAATTTATATTATTAACTATCTCTCATACACTAATATTACATGTTTAGCCTGCTCAAAGGGTTGCTATTCCAATCTTTTTTCATCTTCTTTCATTTCAAATAATGTTCTGGATTATTTTCATACCATATATACTTCTCATAGTTAAGATTCCTCTCTTTGCTTCTGCCACCACTTGGCCAGAATGACAACAAACTAATTATCAAATTATAATGGCAATGCTGTCTACATATAATTTAATCTTATCTCACACTGACTTTTGCCAACTGCTAAAGCAGATCTGACGCACTGTTGCCATCATCTTTTTTTCCAAAGGGGCACATCTGCACTCCGTTTAATTGTTATAAAATGTTATGTAAAAAAAACCAAAAAACAGACTAAATTACTTTTCCCACCCAACCTCACAGCTCAAACAACAATGCAAAGCTTCTTCCCCAACCTATAAGAAACATTAATAGATGGGGATAAGGAAGAAAGATCAAACTGATGAGGGAAGTGGAAAAAAAATTCCCCCTTTAACAATCAACAAAATGACAAAAAAGGGGGAAAAGTGGAAAAAGTCACCCAGAATATATGACCATGTAAGCATGGGCACTCTTGCAGAAAACCTAGTCTGCAACCCAAAGCCATGGGAAATTTAAATTAGTTAAAGCCATGGTCCACAATAGGCAGAGAAATCTGCACAGATAAAAGGAGGCTGTGAAGGCTGCAGGTATACTTAGCCTAGATCACCAGAGATTTCCACACAAACTTTATTAGTTTTATTAATTTTTTTTTAAATAATCAAGAGATTCAAGAGTATCCACATTACACTGCAAAGAAGATTAACTTTTTTTCCTTTAATCAAATATCCATATGCATGTGCTGTTCCTAGTGAAGAGGGGTAGAAGGATTCCCATTGCTTATTACAGCTCCAGGGTGCACAGTGTTATAATTCATGCACAAAAAGCTCTTCCTATGTTTAAATAATGTTAACATTCCCATAAACAAAAGCAAGAAGAAAAGTTAAAAATAAAGCAGCAGCAGCAGCTTTAAACTTGGTGCATTCTTCTCCATGAAAAGCAGAACATATTACATCATTCCAAAGTTATTCACCAATTCAATGGTCCTGCAGTGCATGGACAGAAGTCATATTTTTTTTTTACACCAACCTATGAATTTAATTTGCTGTGGCATGACTAACTTAATCTATCCTTCTGGAAAATTGTAACTTAATTTACTTATCATCTTAATATGTATGTTAACATTGTCAAATCAAGATTTCATTTTGAATCTATGGACTTAAAAGTAAGAAAATCCCATCTATTTTAGAGAATATCAAATGGTGGAATAATAATAATAATTAAAAAACTATGAAGCTGTAACAATCATCGCAAGAACTGAGTACAGCTTTTTAATGGTAGGATGATTACATGAACTTTCCCTGTATATTTTAGAGCTCCTAATAGATCTTAACTATACTTACTAAAACCGTTTTCTGCTTAAATCTTGCCCAATGTTTTTAAACGTATGTAAGATTAAAGTTCTCTTACAAGCAGCCCTTCACACTGTGATGCTGCAAAGTACACATTTTCTTCAAGATGTACAAATAAATATTATCTCACAAGGCACAATGCCCCCATTTTACAAGAAAATTCAGGTTTCATTTATTTTTGCCTTAACATGATGAAAATAACGTTCTGAAAAGCATCAAAAATGTTTTGTGACAAAGATCAGCCTCTCAGTAAACTGAAAGTGTAGCATTTTGACAGCACAAAAGCAGAAAATACTAAAATAGCTACTTTTCCTATTCTAACTGTAAGTGGTAAAAACTGCAGCATTTTATAGTTCTGTTCTAGGAATAATGCTTTAACCACCTATCGTTGAAAATATATTTTCTTGAATGGTTCAGTTTCAGTACAAAGTCAACTTACGTAAAATTTACCTCATTTCTATGTAAGCAAAAAATAGTTTTATTGGTCAGATGGAAAAACAGTTTTAAAGATTCCTAATAAAAGATGATAGAAGCTTTCTGAAAAAGTCCCAAGGTTTAAAAGACATAGTATTTTTTCTACTACAGCAATAGAATGATTTCCTTTCAAATTAAACATTCACAAAAAATTACTAAGAAAGTATCAGTTCTATACTAGATGTCGCTACAATTTTCAAGGATCAAAAACAACGGATTACCACCACAAGGAAACAAAAAGATCAGTAAGGAAAACAAATCATTTTGAACTAAAATGTTGTTTTCCCAACATACTAGTTCAGTTTTCTGCTTCTCTCTTTACTGGTAAAAAACTGTTGTTTAAAAAATAGCTGTTCAGCAGAAGGTTTTTAACTTTACCAAGGACTAATGCCAAAATTTCAGATTATTTCCCCAACATACATAGGTAGTGAACTGCCAAAACATCACCTGAAGTTCCAGTGTTAACATTAATGACATGAAACCTTACAGAATCAACATTTAGTTTCCCTAACACTGAGTGTGCCTAGTAGCTACACTGCATGTGGAATAAACACCACCAGTGATTTTTTTTCCTGGGGGGATGCAGGGGTGCGCACACCCCTAAACATTTAGTGAATCTAAGTTTGGCCTCATTGAGGGGCAGTATTTCAATATGAGTAGGAAAATGAGAGTACTGTACCCCAAACATTATTTTTGGAAAAAAGTATTGAACACCACCATATACACAGTAGGGCCTGCTATGTTCAATAAGAGGGGCTTATTAAAAATGAGTGCCTATCTTTAAAAACCTTCCTTCCTTTTAGAAGAGTGTGTTCCTCTCATTAATTCATGATTAAAAGTCTCCATAAATAGTGATATGAACAGATAGCATTAACATTAGATAAAAAGCAAATCTGTTCCAAACACAGTGTAATATTTAAAGTCAATTTTTTTAAAAAAAAAACAACAACCACACTTTGTCAATTTTGTAATGTAGTGGACAACATAAATAACTCTAAAGTACATCTGCTTACATGACCGGTCATTTCCTACACATTCTGCTCTTCAAATTTCTCTTTTCACTCCCTTTCTTTCATCAAAATCTAGGCTGGAAAAAGTGTACACTGTGATCCAAACCATCACAAATTCTGACCGTTGTTACTGCCTAATTTTAACAGGGCAATTGTGAAAATTTCAACAACAAAAACAGTTTATCTAGAGCAAAATGTTATTCTGAAAACACACATATTTTTTGTTTAGTCACTTATCACTTCTGGAACAAGACTAACGTTGGATAGGATTTAAAGCTAGCCACTTTCCAAATTAGCAGGTAGATGTCAGAAAATACAGGGAAAGCAAGAATGACTGCACCATGGAAAGGTCATGTAAACTAGTTGAAGTATCTAAATGCATCAGTTTCCAGAATTATTAAAATGCTAGCCAAAGCCACAATAAAGGTTCCAAAGCTTTTAATAAGGCATACAATCTGCTGAGCAATTGCTGCAAAATGCAGCACAATTCAGTAGCACCCGGTATATATCCAGTGTGACTCAACGTCACACCAACGGATTTCTGCTTACACAATGGGATTTCTCCTCCCTCTTGTGCACACACACCCAAATTTACTCTGGAAGGTCCCCCAACATTCTAGAACATTTTGAGAACACAAAGGGGGCTTTAGGAGGAAAGAGAGAGCAGTATAGTCCCATCAAACAATCAGAAGTGTGTTTCACTAGCAGACTGACACAACTGGATTTCACCGTATTGCTGATAAATTAATACCCAAATCAAACAGAGAGAGGGCGAGAAGGAAATAAACTAGGGACTATTCTGGAAACATTTAGAGCTTTCCAAACTGTGCATTGTGACATATTAGTGTGTTGGCTACAGTTTGTAGGTGTGTCACGTGAACGCTCCCCGTGCTCCTCCTAGGGCTGGAAAGGGGTTAATAAAACTGAATTACCGTGTCACGAAATGAAGTATGTTTAAAAATTGTGTCACCAACATGAAAAGTTTGGAAAGCTCTGATTTAGATATTCCTTCCTGCATGCCATCAGGGAATGAGAATGTTACAAAAGCCATCCTATTAGTTGTAAAGAAAAACAAGTTGTAGCAGCTTTCAGCATGAAGATGGACAGGCCTGCTAGTGCACTGAAACTGTTTTTGCCCAATATTAAAAATGTGAAGATCAGCACAGTAGCGGGGGGTGGGGATTTGGTAAAAAATTACACCTAAGAAGAGGAGAGGTACATATTTTCACTGCTGTAAGAGATCAATCATCCCAGTTTGAGCCGGTACCTTGGGCATGCACAATGCTAACTCTCTTTTCCAGGACTTATGAAGAGTTTGGAAACATCTGCTTCAATCTTTGATTGACCACAGCTTGCTGTTTCATCTGAACACAACAAACTGTTAGTCGTAACGTGGTTCTTTTCAAAGAAGCACACCTGGAACAGTAGGTTATGGAGCTGGCTTATTTCAACAAGCCACAGTTAAGATTAGCCACAGTTTAGGATTTGGATGCAACGCTGAACTGTTGTTAACAGAAAGCAGGAGTGAAAACCTCTGAACTCTTCAGGGCTCAGTGGAGGACAAATGACAAGTGTGAACCCAAGGTTTGCCTAGGATCATTGCCATGGCTTACAGCCATTATTTTTCAAAGGCTAACATCTTGGGCAGAAAACAAGCCATGGGAAACTCGACACATGTATAGCTCAAACATATAAAACCTTAGTTTGAAATAAGAATTTACTCCATATTTATGGTAATTAATCACAAAACAAATGGTTCTCTGGGCAGCTCACAAATAAAGCATGCAAATGTAAGTAAATACACAATATCATACCATAACATTTACATAAAAACAGCAGCATAAAAAAAGAGAAAGAATAAAAATATCCTACCCAAAATCTGCAGCAGTGGTTCAGAACATTAAAAATAGATTTTTTTAATGCCTGAGAGCTTTCAAAAAGTCTTTAACTGAGGCCAAACTGACCATGAAGTTGGTGCCAACCAACCCTCTCTGGAGAGGGAATGGCATGGCCTGGATGCAACCATTGAGACGTCTTTGTCTCTGGTAGCCATCCCCTTCATTTTATTTGGTGCAGGCACTCAGAGCAGGGCCTCTGAAGCTCATATGGTACAGGCATGTAGAAGAAGACAGTGTTTCAGGTATCCTGGTCCCAAGGTGTTTGTTAAATCACTGGTCTTGCTTTTTTTAAAGCCCTTAAAACCTTGGGACCAGGAAACCTGAAAAACTGTCTTCTGAAGTCACACTTAGGTATTTGCTTCCCAGCAAAATCAAAAGACTTCTGAAAATTAGGAAATGTTCACATTTGCAATTTACAATAAAGCTCAAATATCTGAAATATACTTAATATTATAACTCAGTACCAACAGGTACACAGATTACCCTTCCTCTTGTGTTATAAACTGCAGGGTGTTCAAAGCAGGAGCTGAGGGTGCATCATATGAAAGACACACTTCAGGAAGGATTTCGAATTCCATATTGGAGCAATACCTTTATTAGGCCAAGCAAAAAGTCACAGAATAGTGTGCAAGTTACAGAACTTGTCATCAGGCTAGATCAGCCTTCCCCAACCTGGTGCCCTTCAGATACTTTGGATTACAATCATTCAGCCTCACTCAGAATGGGGCTGGGTTGTGCTGGCTGGGACAGATGTGAACTGTAGTCTAAAGCATCTGAAGGGCACTGGGCTGAGGAAGGCTGGGCTATATGGTAAACAAAGTAAGGGAATGGGAAGAATAAAGTTGGCTGGTGACTGCTGTTGACATCAGTCTGTCTCGATAGACAACAGAATGTGCCTCTGGGAGTGAAATCAAGCTGCTATGTTAGCAGCGCAAGCCTTGGCAGTGTCCTGGGCTGCCCAGATTACAAACCTCCCTCTCAGCCTTGCTGATGTGGTCCAAAGGAAAGCAGAGCAATACATTTGCCAACAACTTGGTGCCAGGAGTTGCCGGAAGGAGGTGTATAAGGCACCATCCAGCCATCTTAGGGACTCCACTCCAGATTTGTGTAGGGTTTACTCCTTGGCCTTTGCTATTCCCAATGATCTCCCCCAAAACAGAGGTTTAGGATTCCTTCTCCTAGATGGGCTACCTTCCCAGGTTGACAAGCGCCATTTGCCCCTCACTTCCCTCTACAGCATGTGCAGAACCTGCCTTCTTGACCATTGGACCCACTATTGGTCTCTTCCACTCAATCCGCCCATCAGCTATCCTCACCTAGTTTAGCCAGCTAATCAAAGCCATTCCCAGGGTATGACTGCTGTTTCATGCTGTTTCAGGTGGACAAACTATCCCAGAAGGAGCACAACATGTTCCCCACCAGAAGTACTATGCCTCCCCTAACACTCCATACACCCTGGCGAGTGATAAATAAACAATAGATACTTTATAATGAAGTTACCAGTGTCTACTTTGAGCAAATCTCCAGCTTTTGGAAGGTAACCTGTATTAGAATGATAAACTGTGATAAGGAAAGCTTTTTTAAAAAAATAAAAATTAACAGCAATAACACACTTTAGGAATTGTCCTGAAACGAACTTTTATATTCAGCAGATAACAGCTATGCTAAGAATGGGGCTTCTGCTACCAAAATGCCCATTACACAAGTGTGCTGTTACAACTGGCTATCACTCATTGTTTCCATCAGAACAGCCAGATCGTCATCATAGTTCTGAGCTCTATTTGGAGTTATAATCCTAAAAAAAACATACTAACCTTCACTGGCTAATGTTCCACAGCCCTCGAGGTTTAAGAGGATGTTGTCATCTTTGTCGTCTCTGGCACCTCCCAGCAGCATCCAGCTCTCTACATTATCACTTTCAGAGGCAATGCTTCTCACATCATCTGCATTCTCATCACTAGAAGAGCTGTCCTCTATTACTAAGATCTTGTGGATCATGCGAACACCTTCACGATGAAAGGAGACAGACTTTTCACTAGTCCTTTTCTCCTTTTTTGAAGTTCCTGTGGTCCATCCCTTTGAATTTGGAGTAATCTGAGAAGAATGTCTAGTGGGCTTTGGCAAGGTGAGCTCTGCAAGACTGTGTGTTCTTCCTGGCACTGGAGCTCCTGGTGTTGTTCGCTTCTGGAGCCTGCTTCTGTAAATGCTGTCTTCGGTGTCTGACAAGGTGATAACATCTGGACTATCAGAAACATGAGTGACTTCACTGTCTGAAATTATAATAAAGTTGTTGTTTTTTTGCTCTTTACTAACTGAACTCTGCTTTTGCCCAGATCCATGTTCTTCAGTTTCTTCTCCAATGGCATCGTCATGGCCTTGTGCATAATGGACTTGACTATAAAGGTGAAATTCTACTTCGCTATCAATACTTTCTTCACTAGAAGACTCTTCACAGTAGAGATCATCTTCAAATGCTTCTATATCATCATATCCACCAAGCATTGTGGAAAGTATTTTTCATCTAGCAAAAGAAACAGACAAACCAAAATAATGAATGATGCTAATCAATACCAAATGAAGATTTCATTTACATGCAAGTACCAACTTTTAAAATGCACAAAACCTCAGGCCAACCACTTTAACAGTGTACTCCTATGCATGTTTTAAGGAGTTTACTGGAGTCCAATCAATCTCCCTCCAAACTACTTTCAATTTTATACCAGCGTCACCTCCAACTCGTCTCAATTAGATTTGACGAAAGCTGTTTTAAAAGCAGTTGAAAGAACACTTCCTTCAGAACTGGAAGAATTTCACCATCCAATAATGAACCATTAACAACCCTGGCCACGGGTCTACTCAGCTGCAACAGACAGGTTTTCACTCGCTAAGATGAACAACATCCTCAAGGTAGAACAGATCAGAATTATCCTAGCTACTGCACCAAGAGGACTGAGTCCAACACTGCCAATTTCAATTATGCCCCTATGGCTGTGTCCAAGTTGGACCAATGTCAGCAAGTTTATCAGCAAATAATATAGCCAAGACATTGCAGTGATCAGCCTTTGGTTCACCTTAGGGTTAGACCCTCACCACCTGGAAGAACACATATGGACATAATTTCACTGAAGCAAAGGAGGGAGAAAAAGAGAAACACTACCTCTTTGTTGCCATCACAACACAGGTCTGCAATTGGACACTATGAAATGGTTGGTTAGATTCAACACAGTCTTTCCAGTATTGGCATTCAAGCCATCTCCGTATACTTCAGGTTCCCTGGCTCCTCGTTAAAACAGGGAGCTGGGGTCCAATGAAATGCATCAAGGAGCATCTCTGCCTATAGCACCAGCAAACCCATTTCACATCCTGCTAGTGCAACAAGAGAGGCACCAATGGTACCACCTAAGTACCCCAAATCATTCTGGAAACTAAGTGGATCCCTAAGTCTCCAAGGCCAAAACCTTACAAACTGGGCTCTCACCTTTTCTTTTGCTTTCATTCTGAATACCTGATGAGTCCCTCAAGAATACAGAAACCACTACATTTTCTGCAGGTGGTGACAATGTTTGGGCAAGATTGTTTTTTGACACTAGCCACTCACAGCCATTCAACTATGGCTCATTCAACTGTGGATAAATTGAGTACAAAAGTACGCATCACATTTATGAAGGCTGTGCGCTTATACAAGGCATGGCATCTCGCTTTTAAATACATACTGGCCTCTTTTTTAAAATAAAAATAAAAATGAGAGCATCTACACAGGTGACACAAAGGTGCACTGTGTCTGTGGCTGGCAATGCCCCTTCCGATCATCAGGAGGAGGGGGGTTTGCGGGATCACAACCCACCCACACTCGCTCCCGCGAGGCTGGCGCCAGCCTCGCGGGAGGCAGGGATTCCCCCAATTACCATCCCCTGTGGCGCCAGCCAATCAGCTGGCGGCAGGGGCGGGCCTTAGCGAGGCCACTTAAGGTCGGGGCAGCCCTGTGCTCGCCCCTTTTGACCCCTCATCCAGGGATGGTTCACACTGCCAGCCTCAGATTTAAAGAGTCAGAACAAGTTATTTAGGCACACAACCAGGCATCCTTACACTTTGCTAGATATAGGCTTGCAAAGGGGTAAATGCTACTTGCCACAGGAAAGTGGCACATTGACTGTCTGAATGCTCTGTCTTCCTCCAAGGGTAAGAAGGGAACTAGAGGCAGCTAGCCCAGGGAATAAAGAAATGGCTACCACAAGACATATGGGTTGGTGATCAACGAAGTTGCTTTTCTTCCACTTACTTCTAAAAGATGCAGTTCAATTGCCAACATGATAAATTCAGAAGGGGGTGGGGGCTATTGGATTGTTTTTACTTCGATTACGTATTTTGTGGTTTTATATTTTGATTTTACTCTGTGAAACGCCCTGAGACCTCCAGGTATAGGGCGGTATACAAATTCAATAAAATAAATAAATAAATAAATAAATAAATAAATAAATAAATAAGATTCAAACCAACAGAACCCAGATGATGTGTAAATAAATAAATAAGAAAGATTCAAACCAACAGAACCCAGATGATGTGTAGCTGGCAGTAACCCAAAGATATCACAAAATAATCATGCTTACTTCACCACCCTGTTTGCAGTCAGTGAAAATATCAAAAGAATTTCCACAGAAACTGATTTTTTACAATAAAAGTAGTAAATATAAATGCATAGAGCTGGGAAGAATGGTGAAATATTAAATGATAGCACCATAATTTCAGCTGTGTGGCAATACTTCAGCATGTAAGCCTGCAGACAGGGCCTGTTCTCCCTTTTCACTTTGTATAGATCTGAGGCACTTGACAAAAAATTATTGGCTGGGCATTTTTATAACATCACTCATACCCCCTAGTAGAAAGCACTTTTCTCATTCCATAGCAAACAAAATCCATAAACTGACACAACATTAGCAAGCCAGGGACCACTTTCATATCTTAAGTAAAGCTAACAGGCCCTGGCATGGTAACAGTAGAAGCCTTGGAGTTAAAAGAACACAATGCATGCTGTGAGGGGCTTAATTTTCCACACTTTGAGCTCATTCATACGAGCCTTAGACTGTGGGGATATTTCTCACAGGAAATAACTTAATAACCACCCCTTCACACAAAGCAGACGATGAAGGGGTGGTTGTTGACTCAAGGCTATCAAGTCAAGCCATATTGCCATGCTACACAGATGCAACACAACATCTGTGAACCAATGTAAGATGGAGACAAGGAATTACCTGCGATAGGGTATACTATTTAAAGAGTTCCCCGGCTCCTCAGTAAAGCACAAGAATAGAGTTTTTAAGAACAGAGAAGATTTACACTCAAGAGAAAAATATAAAGAAGTCTGATGCCTAGAGAAAATCTTGGCACATACTGGGGGAAAGCAATCTGTGTTTCACCTGCCAGTCACAACTCACAAATCACAAACAGTACATAGGAACATAGACCAGCGATATGACTTGGGATAAGGCTATCTAGCTAAGTACTCTCTACACTGACTGGCAGCAGATCTTCAGCATTTCAGCAGGGGGGGGGGGTTCTTTCAGAATCCTACCTGAAGAAGCAGGGAAAGTGCCTGGGGCTATAAACTTCTTAAAGACAAGGAAATAGGAAATTTTTACTAGACAAACTTCTTTTAGTGGCATTTAATCAAGCTGTTTCTGTTCCACTCTATTCTATTTTGTGAAAGATCTCAGGGTGGGTAACAATCAAACTGTGAGGAAATAAAAAGTTATTATCAATAGAATCACAAAAAAAAACTCTCAGCTGAACATCAGTAACAAATGCCAAAGTAAATGTAAGAAACAAAATATTGGGCTGCCATCTGAATGTTAATACTGCAGGCACCAACCAGGTTTCAGGGAGGCGAGAAGTTCCAAATCCAGGTGAAAATAGCAGTATTTTTAAGGAACAAAAAGCAACAGCAAGTGCAAGTGCATTGGATTGAAATGTTTGCCAAAGCCTGCTTTAACTATATCCACCATTAATTACCAGCTTTTCAACTCTGTATTTAATAGTAAAAACAATTAAAATGATGTCACCATGTCTGTAATTATAATATAGTCTGATCACAATAAGCTTTTGTTTTTCTCCAGGGACCTGATAAATGGTTGGACTAACTGCAATAGGCCAAGCTAAAAAGCAATAACCCTATCTGAGAGATGCAAAGGACCTGAGGTGGGAGGGAAACCGGAAAAACCGAGAGAAAACTCATGATTCAAAATTTGTCTGGGCTTTTTATTTTTGAGAACAAATTAGAGGAGAAACAGAAAAATTGGGACATCCCCCCATTTTTCCATTGTTTCCTACCACCCCGGGCCTTCCCATCTCCAGTTGAAAGATGGACAAAATCTGTATCTTATTACAATGACAAATTATATTTTTCTTTTAAAAAACCAAACAAACCCAAAGAATCCAGCACCAATCTGTTGGCCAAATTTATATGCCATGGTAATCCATGAACTGCGGCTTGCTGTGAACAGTGAACTACTGCATCCTACAGAATCACTCTCATTTTGCACCTCTCTTCATTAAGCAAGGACCAACAAATCAAGAAGTCTTGACTTAGTGTGACATGGCAACTAGCATCAGTTGTTTGTTCCTGATGTTCAGCCAAGGCTTGTTCTTGGTTCACCAAACAGTTTGGGAGGAGCAAACCAGGAGCACTGGTTCACACATAAAGGCAAGGTTCATGTTTTGTTGCTCCCAGCAAAACAAGATGAAGGCAAAATGGGAGCTATTCAGCAGTATTCATTTGCACACTGCTCACTCATGGTAAGCCACAGCTTATGGCTTATAGTGACACACCACCATGCAGCCAATGTATTGTGGCATACTTTTCATAAACAAGACTCTACTAATTTAATTCCCACCAATGATAGACTTCAGCAAACCACTTTTTATCATTCACCCTACAACATAGGGATAATAATACTGGCTCACCTAGCAGGGCTACTGTAGGGATCATTATTGTGCACAAAGCACTATGAATATTTGAAACACGCTATATAAAAGTGTTATTCTGTGGGTTTTATAACAGGAGAACAAAATGCAACACAAACTTTGGCAAAAGAAATGCCAACGAGATGCTAAAAAATAATTTGCAAGCACAATGCTATAAACAAACACCACCAACAAAAACTCTTCAAATACATTTGTAGCAGGAGACCAGCTAGAGAGGCAGCTGGACTTCTGGATGATAAGAGAATCCAATGTGTATTGAAGAAGATTACAGAGAAGCTGAATGAATTTGTTGAATCTGTCTCTGCAGCAGAATATATAGGGCAGAACTGTGTACCTGAACTAATATTCACAGGATAGGAGTCTGAGGAACTGAGGAAGAAAGGGGTGGCAAGAAATGACGTTCTCTAGGCCTAACAGAAAAAATAAAAACTGACAAATTGCCATATGACATCCACCTGAGTTCTCAGAGAACTCAAATGTGAAATTGCTGGTCTTCTAACAAAAATATGTAACCTTTCCCCAAGATCATCCTCCATACCTGATGACTGGAAAGCAGCCAATGCAACATCAATTTTGAAAAACAGATTCAAGCGGGATTCTAGAAATTAAAGGCTAGTTAGCTTAATGTTTGTTCTGAGGAAACTGGTAGAATTAACAAGTATAGAGTACAGAAGAACAAGTCTTTCTGAACCAGAACCAGAATGGCTTCAGCAAGGGCAAGTCCGGTGTCATTAAACTTTTAGACTCAAGAATGTCAACAAGTATATAGATAGAGGTGATCCAATTGACACTGCTTACTTAAAACTTTCCAAAAGCTTTTGACAAAGATCTTACTGTGGATCAGTAACTGCTTAAGAAACAGGAAACGGAATGGACAGTTCTCCCAATAAAGAGATAGAATGAGTTCCCCAAAGATCAGTACTGGGATGTGTTTTTTAGCATCTTCATAAATTACTTAAGAGCTAGGGGTGAACAACGAAGTAGCCAAGTCACCAAATTGTCCAGGGAGTTAAAACAAAACAGGATTGTGAAACTTTCCAGAAGGTTTTCTCCAAACTGAGTGAACAGAGAGTAAGATGGCAAATGTAATTTAGTGTAAGTCAGTGTAAAGGGATGAATGACGGTGGGGACACACACCTTAATTTCTCATATATACTCATGTGCTCTAAATTAGCAGTGACTGATCAGGAACGAGACATTGTGATTGTAGCGGATAGTTCAATGAAGTCAACTCAGGCTCAGCAGATGGCAGCTGTGAAAAAGAATTCCATGCTAGGGTTCATTGGGAATGGAACTGAAAATAAAACTGCCGGTATCATAATACCATTACACAAATCTATGGCATGAGCATATTCTGAATACTGTGTAAAGTTCTGGTTGCCTCCCCTTAAAAAGGAAATTGTGGGGTTTGAAAAGTTCAGAAAAGGACAACCAAAGTGATCAATGGGTCAGAGCAACTCCCCTTGAATTGAGGAAACAACATTTTGGACTTTCTAATTTACAGAAAAGGCAAGTAAGAAGCCATGTGATAGAGGTGTATACAACTGTGAACAGTGTGGAAAAATGGAGGGGGATTTTTTCCCCTCCTCCCTCACATAATACTTGAACTTGGGGACATTCAATGAAGCTTAATTCAGGAAGATTCAGGTTACACAACAGAAAGTACTTCTCCACACAGTGTATAGTTAAATTTGCTTCCGTAAGATATAGTTGTGGCCACCATGGCTTTTTAAATGGATGGGTGTAAATGAGTATTAGACAAATTCCAGGAGGATCGGGCTATCAAATGGCTACAAAACACAATGGCTGAGTTTCTAGCCTCCACTGTCAGAGGCTGTGAGCCTCTAAATACCAGTGGTATACAAGTATGGATAGTACTGTTGCGCTCATGTCCTGCTTCTTGGCTTTTCATAGGAATCTGGTTTGTAAGTGCAATGACTACATAGCACTGTGGCTAGGGCTACTCAGCTCTTCTTATATTTTGTACACCCATATAATACCTAGCACTAGCACAGTTCAAACATCTTGGTTACAGAAAGCCTGGCCAATAACGAACGTGCCATGTGTTCAAGATACCAAAATATTTCTGTACTCCTAATTTCATAAATGCTTCATATACGCCTCTGTAGAACTAAGTATCTTCATGAATAGGCGAAATTAGGCTTTATTTCACCCGGACCAAAGACCGTGTTTGGCACACAAACACCCAACACACATTTGGTGCCCCTATGGAGGCTTCACCCAGGGCAAGAAACTTGGCTAGCCCCCCACCCCCTCCATAGCTACAGCTCTGCCTCATGGCACTACTCCCCGCTCCCCTTCCCGAAGAGCAACTGCCAACTGTGCTGTGTTGGAAGAGAGGGGGTGGCCAACACAATCTTTCCACACTTTGAAGCTGAACAGGACCGCAAATAGTTTTTCTCAAGCATCCCAACATCCCATGCGCTGTCCCCCTCAGAGCATGTGAAAAATACATTTTCTCTAAACAAAACGAAGCTTCAACTCGCAACAGGCGAACAAGACCTAACAAATGCTGCAGTATGGTATCCCTTCCTACAGCCTCTCTCAAACTTGGGTCCCCAGGTGTTGTGGCTGGGACTACAACTCCCATCAACCCTTGCGAGTAGGACCAGCGTTCGGAGATGGGAGTTGTAGTCCAACAACATCTGGTTGGACCCAAGTTTGAGGGAGGCTGTGGCTCATCAATCCCTGACGGGAAGCAGGAGGGAAAGGTTAAGGACGCCGGTGCCTTCGAGCATGAGCAGAGTGCTCCCCACCCCCCACAGAGAACCATCCTTTACAAAAGTAAAAACGTAAGAAAACACCCACCCACACGAGCGTTATTCCCGTCAGTTGGATGAAATTTGGGCAACCTGAGGAGAGGATAGTTGGGTAAGGTCGGCGCGAGGGCGAGGGAAAAGCGGGCGCGCCAACAGCTGGCCGGGCCTGGCCGGGGGGGTCAAGGCCGCCTAGTCCTCGAGCTCGCTCCCTCGCGCACGTTACTCACTAGCGCTGCCTGCTGCGACCAGGAAGCCCCTCGCGACCGGAACAGGCGCCTCCAACGACCTCCTCCTCCCGCCCCTCGCGTCGGGCTGCGCTTCCGCCCGCTGAGGCAAAGAAGGGGGCGGGGCGCTCATGGCCGCGCCTGCGCGCCGGCTTGCCACGGAGGCCAGAGCGCAGGCGCGCTGGGGGCACCCTCCCTTCTCTCTCTCTCACACACGCGCGCACGCGAACCCGACGGGTCACTGGCTTGAGGCCGCGGGCGGGGTGGGAGGGCGGAGGTGGCGGCGCGCTTGTCTCGGAAAGGAGGCGGCCGAAGAAGAAGGGCTGGGCGGTGAAAAAGAGGGGCGGGGGCGCTCCAGGGGCAGGAAGGTAGCGCTTGGGGATTGGGGCGATACCAGAGTTGTCGCTTTAAGAAAATCTCCTCTTAGCGCCTGTGCTTCATGCAAGGCCGTCCTACCCACGTGGCAAGGTGAGGCGACCGCCTCAGGCAGCAGGATCCAAGGGGGCAGCAGATCCCAATCTTCCTGAGAGGAGGAACTTCAGCAGATCACATTTGGGCTTGCTTCACCTACAGCCATCTGCCTTTTATAACCCGTGTATTAGTCGCTTCCCAAGTGACACAGGATTAGTGGAATCTATTTGTTTTTATTGGTGTTTTTTAAAAAAATAAAGGAATGAAAGGAATACGTATGGGGAAAACAGACATATAAATTGTAGGTTGGGTTAAAGGTAGATTTTGGGGCTGATCTCATTTGGTTGAATCACTCTATAGATGCTTTGATTTGTCCTGATGTATTCCTACACTGGGGACGCGGGTGGCGCTGTGGGTTAAACCACAGAGCCTAGGACTTGCCGATCAGAAGGTCGGTGGTTCGAATCCCCGCGATGGGGTGAGCTCCCGTTGCTCAGTCCCTGCTCCTGCCAACCTAGCAGTTCAAAAGCACGTCAAAGTGCAAGTAGATCAATAGGTACCGCTCCAGCAGGAAGGTAAACGGCGTTTCCATGCGCTGCTCTGGTTCGCCAGAAGCGGCTTAGTCATGCTGGCCACATGACCTGGAAGCTGTACGCCGGCTCCCTTGGCCAATAAAGCGAGATGAGCGCCGCAACCCGAGTTGGTCACGACTGGACCTAATGGTCAGGGGTCCCTTTACCTTTACCTATTCCTACACTGGGGAAGGGGACCTCAGGTGTGGAACCCAAATGTGGTGCCCCAGGCCACCCTATGGAGTTTTGGGACTTTCAGACCACACCTCTCATTTCCCCTGCTCCACATCCATCTCTAGAACTTTTGCATGGCTGGGATGTATCCTTGAAATGTATAAATGCCTGTTGCTTGCCTGGATTGAGAGATACACATGTAGAGATCTCTGACTTTTGCATAGTTGGACTGCAGTCTACTGTACAAAGATAAGTTCATCTGTTGCTCCAGCCACCAGTGGCATGCAACCCCCAAAAGGTTTCCCCCAAAGGATGAAAAAGGTTTCCCAACCCTGACCTAGTTATTCTTTACAAGACGAAATCTCATGGAAATTGTGCAGTGTATATTCTTAGAACACCAGAAGAACAAACCAAAAATGCATGATAGAATTAGAAGGGCAGATCTGAGAACCAGGCAAGTGAGGTTCTCACATGAATTCTGTAATTGGGACTGTTCTTACTTTCTGTGTTTTGGACAGAATCCCACTGAAATCAATGGAACTTGCACCAAAGTGAGTGTGCATAAGATCACAGCCATTATTACATGCTTGCATCATCCTGGGATGAAAGTGATGGTTGTGATGGTCAGCTTATGAACAAACACTGCTTCTGAAGCCAATGCTAACCAGGCTTATTGCAGAAAAAAATAATATACAATACCAGAAGACCTTTTAGCAATGGCTAATGAAGGAGGAGACTGGCTTGGGCGGTGATCCTTGGTGGGAGGGGAGGGATGTAGCAAGTACATAAACATCCCTATGATAGTAAAGGCTAGGAACTAAAACTAGGCAGGTGCAAAGGCTTGTGTGTGCTTTGTGGGCATTTTAAATGGCAGACCATATTGCCACCTACCTTTGAAGCTGCCCTCTTTTTTTTAAAAAAATGCTTGTTAAATGACCTTTTGGCGTGTTGAGTGGACACATAAATTTGTGAAAGTTTTTTAATAAACTGTTGATAATCAAATTGACAATGTTATTTTAATGACATCATACCTTTAAAAGTGAATGCGAGGTGTTTCAAGAAGCAGGACATTTGTAGCTGGATCCAGAAAAGTCTTGACGATTTACTTTACGAGGTGAAACCATCTGAAAGCTCTGCCCTGTTGTCCACATAAGGACAGAAAGTGAGGCTTCTATAATTAAACCAGGCATGTCCATATTAGATATTTCATAATGTATG
Source organism: Podarcis muralis (assembly GCF_964188315.1). NCBI lineage: Eukaryota > Metazoa > Chordata > Lepidosauria > Squamata > Lacertidae > Podarcis > Podarcis muralis. Next base: position 6,080,643 of record NC_135671.1, on the reverse strand, counting down.
CCAGTCACAGGAGCTGATGTTGTTTACTGTACTTATATTATTTAAATTATATTCTTTAAAAGGCTGTGGGGCCTCAACAAAGACAGACCCACTTAGTTTACTAGCCTTGGTCTTGGATCATGAAGTTCCTGGTTAAAATCCAGGAGCGCTCGGAAAAAGCTGCTTTTTCTACACCTTTTGTCAGTTTCACTTTAAGTACCTGTTGCATACCAGCCTGGAATGCGTTTTGGACTGGAATCAATACTTCTACCCAAACCAGCCTCCAGTGTAGGAAAGCTTTATTATGAAAATGTCCATATATTTTTGAACAACATGAGGCTAACTCAGGATAGCTCAGTTGATAAAGCTTGAGACTTAATCTCAGGGTCATGGGTTTGAGCACGTTGGATGAAAGATTCCTACATTGCAGGGGGTTGGACTAGATTACAGTGGTACCTCAGGTTACAGACGCTTCAGGCTACAGATTCCGCTAACCCAGAAATAGTACCTCAGGTTAAGAATTTTGCTTCAAGATGAGAACAGAAATCATGCTACGACGGCGCAGCGGCAACGGGATGCCCCATTAGCTAAAGTGGTACCTCAGGTTAAGAACAGTTTCAGGTTAAGAACAGACCTCCAGAATGAATTAAGTTCTTAACCTGAGGTACCACTGTATTCTCATCCCTTCCAGCTCTATAGCTCTATTATTGTTTGATTCTGTGAGGCATGTAAAGAGTTAACTGAACTGAATGCAGACTTGCAAGCAGCAAAGTGTCAGTTAAACTGTCAACCAGGTGCTATATTGGGGAAGGTTTCTGGCTTTATATTCAAAACCAAAGGGGGGCTGTTTTAACTGGTCAGTAAGTGGACATTCCGCCTTATCTCATTGGCCCATAACTACAAGCCAATCACAGGACAGGATTTCACTCAGATGGTAGTGATAAAAGGCCAGGTTCAGTACTGGTCAGACTAGAGTAGCTGTTGGAGTGGAACAGTGAGGGCTTAGGGGAGCTAGAAGAAGAGGTTTGTTTCTGAAGGGAAGCTGGAGATGTAACCAAGGAACAGGTATCACCAGGGCAAAGAGATGAAGGTCTGCTAGGAGAGCAAGGTTTTGTGGCTAATGCCAAATGACAGCTGGTTGTTCTGAACAGCAACCCTAAGAAGGTTGAAGGGACCCAAGAGTGAAGGACGTGAGTGCCAAGTTGAAGACTACTTGTAAAAGTCTCTGGGTGTAGTGAGTTGTGTGTTAACCAGAGAGGGAGGGTAATTTGCTAGGGCTTGAATAGAGGAAAAAACTAACCTGGTACACACACACACACACACACACACACACGTGTGTGTGTGTGTGTGTGTGTGTGTGTATGCACACATATATACACAGTGGTACCTCGGGTTAAGAACTTTATTCGTTCCAGAGGTCTGTTCTTAACCTGAAACTGTTCTTAACCTGAAGCACTACTTTAGCGAATGGGGCCTGCCGCTGCGCCGTCGGAGCACAATTTCTGTTCTCATCCTGAAGCAAAGTTCTTAACCCGAGGTAATATTAACCCGAGTTCTTAACCCGAGGGTTAGCGGAGTCTGTAACCTGAAGCAGATGTAACCCAAGGTACCGCTATGTGTGTGTGTTTTCTAAATTGATCCAAATTATTTAAATTTAATACAATTTTAAAAATAATTAGGTTTCCCATTCCTGTTACAAACATAAGTCCAAATGCTTCCTGATGATGCCACTTCATTCTTTTTTAATCACCTTCTCATCCTTCTGTTAATTTTAATCCATTTTCATAGCTGGCCTTTTTTGTTTCCTTACAATCAGCACCTTTGTTGTTTCCCAAACATATAAAAATCCATTTTGTGTGTGCAGACCTTCCAACACTCTGTTCCCAGACCTGGTGTGTGGAGAGAGTTTATTGCCATCGTCCTTTGTCCATAACTACATTCTTAATGGTTATATGTGATCCTCGGATAAAGGGTAGTATAGAAATTTAATAAAGGAACAGTAACCCTATTTAAAGTAACTCAATGAAACCACAGACCTTAGTAAATCCTTTAAATAAACATGACAGCCTATTAAGAATAAGCCTCAATAAGCTTATAATGTCATAGATTTTTTTTAAAACTTTAAATATACCATGGTATGTTTTGGTACATACTGCTACAGGAGGAGGATTGGGCTGAGTGGAATTGTAGAAATGGGTCTGTTGCAGTGATAGGGAATCACTGGCCTGCGGCATCCGCACAGAGACCTGCTGTTGTATTGTACTATGTAGCCAAATACAATTACCGTACATTTCTTTAGGATTTATTTTCACTCTCACACTTTTTATGACCATTAACAGTGGCTGAAGAATAATAAAAGAAGCACCACCAAACTTAAAACAAGGCAAATCAAGGTATAAAGGGGTGAATTTGCTGTTTTGGAATAAACACCTTCAACTTAGTCAGAGCTTGCAAGGATTCAGCAATTTCCCACAGTGTAAGGCTCCCTGAGAGTCAGCTAGCACCCAGTACTAGCCTGGACAAATCTTCTGAAGTGCTAGGTAGTCCATGCAAGGGATGTAAGGAGTATTAGAGGAGGGGTAGTATCTCTGGTGGGGGGAACCTTCTGGGGTACGGTAGTTTGTCCACCTTTGGTCCCCACCCTGCATTCACCTCTCATCTGTGGTTCCTATAAGCTATTAGCATGTGACAGCAGCCAGACCCTAGGAAACGTCTTTGACTGGGTGGCTAAAGCTGATGAGGGGCAGCCAAGGGTCTCAAACCCTCAGTGAGTTAGGGACTTCTATGCAAGCAAAGACAGGCTCCAGCAGATTGTGTGGAAAAGACCAATAGTGGGTATGGTGGCCGAGAAGGTGGTTTCTGCATGTGCTGTAAAGGGAAATGAGGGGCAGATGGAGAGGAAGCCAATCTAGAAGGATCCTAAACCTCCACTGCTTTGGGGGAGATCATTGGGAAAAGAAAAGGCTAAGGAGTAAACCCTACACAAATCTGCAGTGGAGTCACTAAAATGGTTTGATGTCGCCTTGTATGCCTCCTTCCAGCAACTCCTGAAGCCAAGCTGCAGCGAAACATTATTCTCCTTTACTTTGGACCACATCAGCAAGGCTGAGGGGGGATTTGTTGTCTGGACAGCCCAGGACCTCCATACACACTGCTCAGGCTTGGACAATAATGTTAATTTTTGAGTCAGACCTGTTTTTTTTTAAATTCTTCTTGTTGTTTTGTTGGTTCTTTTCCTCCCTCATTCTCATTTTTCAGGGGGGGAAATGTCCCTTAAGGAACACTCCATGATAGCTCATCAGACGAACATGTGAATGGCTGACATTATGTAATGCTTTGACATTTCGCATTCCCATGGTATTATCCCACCACCACCAATGCAGAATAAGCTGTCAGAGCATGAAATTGGTATTTTTACATATTCTTAATGTACAGATGTCAGTCTGAAAACCATTCACTGGGGTTAAGATTATATTCTTTGTTTCACTCCATTCATATGCGAAAATCTGTTTGAAGGGTTTTTTTTTAAGGAGAGACAAACCTTAAATAAAGAATTTAAATTAATAGCTCTATCAAAACAGCACAAGGTAACTCTAAGGCATGGTGTGATGAAAGCAAGATAGACCATATCACTCCAAGACTGCAACACTCCGTTTAAGCACCTGTGTTTCTGGCACACTTAGCAGAAAGTCAACGAGAGCCAAATGCAAATTGGAAATATAATCAGTGACCTATTTTCTACTGCCAAATTTATCAGCATGTTCCAAATCAAATCTGCTCACAGTTTACAAGTGTGTTATTCTATGTTGATTGCCATGAAAGAATGCTGTAACCTTAGGGGAGGATTAGTATTTCTAAAAATAAAGTAGCACCAGGGGATGGTGGGGTAGTGGGAAAGGAGTAAGAAAATGCTCAATCTAATGATCCTAGTTGTTGAGATGCTACCACAGGCTCCAGTGCCTTGCCCAGAAATGGTGCATTCCTCATGATTAGTAAATGACAACAAGACCCACCAAAAGTCAATAAAAGTATATGATGTTATCATTCCTGCATTCATTTATTGATTTTTATTACATTTCTATACAGCCTTTTATCCAAGGATCACATGGTGGTTTACAATATAAAAATACAAAAATACATAACATAGTAACAAGCAAAAACTATATAAATATACATTTTAGAAGGTCATTGTCAGGGAACTGCCATCGGAGCTAGAGGCAGAGGGAGGGCTCCAGAGGGATGCTGGAGAGGGTCCTAGTAGGGAGAGAGGCAGCCCATCTACGGGGGAAGAAAATCAGCGGAGAAGGGGGGCAGATGGGGGAATCGGAGGGGAGGCTCCAGGACTCTTCACCGGAGACCAGCGGAGAGAGTACGGGTACTCCGCTGCCCACACCCTCCCTGCGCAGGAGACTTCTGCGCAGGGAGAGTAGGAGGAGACTTGGCGTCAAACAGCTTTTATGCTGGAAAAGGTTCAAGAGACGCCCACTGACGGATTCTGCCAGCGACTGAGACAGCCACGAAACTTGAGGCTGTCCAGACAGAGAGGGTTCAACCAGGCAACCTAGCCAGGAGTGGCAGCAACTTACGCACGAGCAACCCCTAGAACCATTACAGTCATATACTATTTAATTAGCCAAAAGCCTGGAATAAGAAGAACGTTTTTGCCTGGCACATAAAGATATGTAATGAAGGTGACAGGCGAACCTCCTTGGGGAAAGCATTCCACAAGCAGGGAGCCACTGTAGAAAAAGCCCGCTATCATGTTGCCACCTTCTAGACATCTCGTAGAGGACGCACATGAAGAAGGGCCTCAGATTATGATTGCAGGGTCCGGGTCAGTGCAAATGGGGAGAGGCAGACCTTGAGGTATTGCAGTCCTGAGCCATTTAAAGCTGGGGCAACCCAGTCAGATGGGCGGGGTACAAATGATAAAATTATTATTCATAGGTCAAACCAGCCCTTCATAATCTGTGATGGCTTCTGTGTGTGGAATGAGGAGAGACACAATCTTGTTCTTCGTCTTGGGGAGCAAAAGACCTTGCATCTGCCCTAAAGATTAGATTTGCTCTTTGGCTGTTTTTTATGTTTAAAACACAGTATGCTTGAAGTGCAGTCAGGGAGCCCCTAACTGGCGCTGTGGACAGCTTGCTGACAACCTCCTGATCAAGAGCTACTAAAAGGCTGGAGTCAGGGAAACCCAAGTGGCTTCTGCTGTACCTGCATTCCAAGAAAGATCAGGACCAAGGCGGGGGGGGGGGATAATTCCTCCCGCAGTGGGGAGCTCCCACTGAGGATGCAATTCTTGGAATTATCCCTGTTCTGATTGTATCATGTTGACCAACGTTAAGTGACTGTGCCGGAAAGACCACCACATTTTTAACTTCTCTCGCTTGTTGCAAATTGTCACCACTTTGCTACCTTCTCCTTCCTCCTAGATGTGTGGCTTGCTTTTTTGAATGACCCCTTAGCGGAGGATTTTGTTAACATGCTTGCACTTGGGGGCTCTGGAGACTTCTACTTGGATCAACAAGAAACATTGATTCTAACATGTTCCAGAGGATTTGTGACATTCTCAGCGTGTGTGAAACTCAAATCACCCCCCACAGGCCCACCGTCTGATGACATGTGGAAAGCTTTCCTCGCTATTTGTCCTTGGAAATGTGTAAGTACAGAAGTTAATCCTTCTTGGGATAAATCTCATTTATGTGTTTGTCTCCTCGGCAAGGTTTATCCTACTTCATTAAGTTTTGGCATCTCAAAGGGCAACAGCTGCACCGTCACACTGCCACCGCTTTAAGAACCTCCATTCACGATAATGTTTAATGCAAACTTATTCCTCTTGCCAACTGCAGGAACATTAAAGCAGATTTTCCTTATCTTATTACTATTTGCTTTTTAAAGTATTTTGATTTTAAACAAAGATACTGTACAGGATCTTCAGCTGGTATACCTTGGCATAGCTCCAGTAAATTAAGCATTGCTCCTTCTCTCCAACTGAGCTGGGTATCTGACCCAATTTGGGAGAGAGTTTTGGTTTAAAAGGGTAGGAAAGCTTGACTCGTTTTCATATGTGACAATAAGGACTGGGATTTCTTCTGTAGCACATTGTTTAGAAGTAATTTTTCTGGGCACAGCCTGTCATCAGTGCTGGAGCACGTGGCAAGAGGCCATCGGTGGCCACCCTTTCTGAGTAGCTCCACCTCCTCAGGGGCAGACTTTGGTAATCTTTCATAATACGGCACCCTGTGCGAGGCCAAAAACTTCTCCATCTCCTCAGTATGGCCACTGCTTACTTGCTCATGTGGGATATTTACAATGTACTTAAACCAACAAGACGTTTTCACTAGAAAAGCACACACAGAGGAAGTTGGCAGTCCTACCTGTGAGAGCCACTCCTGTTGTGTACTGCCAGGTAAGCGGGGTCCATGCTCTAAAAGTTGGCTATGTTCCTGGCCTGCTCTCTCTTTTCTCTGCTTCTTGATATTCAAATACTCATCTCTTCTCTGTGGTCATCCATAACTAAAGATGTAGGCCAGCTCAGATTCCATTTTAATCTAAAGTACAATATAGGTCTGCAACTACTTTTAGTCACCACTCTCAAGACTGCTTCTGTGAAACTGAATGAGTAAATTTTTCTTTACTTATAAGAAGACTGTTTTGCGTCTTTATTGTTTTTAAGGGAGAAAATGTAAATTACCAGGAAATGTAGTCTGCATTAAAGCATCCTGGGTTACTTAACTAAAAGGCTAAAGCTACTTTTATCAACAGCTTTCTTATTTTGAGCTGCAAAGGGACATATGCTAAACTCACAAACATGAGCAAGGAATGATAATATCTAACTAATATATCCTTTCCTAGTTTTAATACATCCCTACAACTCAGAGACAGCAATGAAGAGGAGCAGCAGGGCCAGGAGGTTCTGTGGTTTAATAGTGGGTGACTTTGCAGCGAGGGGCCTTGGCAGGTGTCCATCAATGTACTCTCCTGACATTGGCCCTGCTTGCTGTGACTTATTTCAGCTGTTGCTCTAAGACAATGTGTTGTGGTCAGTGTGGTGTAGCGGTTAGGCCGGGCATCGGACTCAGACTTGGGTAGACCAGGGTTCAAATTCCCCACTTGGCCATGAAGCTCACTGGGTTACCTTGGGCCAGTAACTGCCTCTCATCCAAACCTATCCTACAGGGTTGTTGTTGTTGGAATTAAATGAGAAAGGCAAGACCTGCTTTACATCTGCAACAGAATTGCTCACCACCTGCTCTCGGCATCTATTTTTATCTTCTGGCCTTGCCATGTTGCGTGTCCTTAAATGACACGTCATTTGTGTTTTGTTTTGACATCCGTATTGTGGGACGCTAGGGCACTTTGTGGTGATTAAACCTCTGGAAGAGATTTGGCTCAGTTCTCTGCTTGTGACACAAATGCTGGCTAGGCAGAAGGGTCCGTGATAGTTGTAGGTCAGTAGATTGGATGGTCTGATAGGACCAGTAGATAGGGAGTCCAGGTAGGCAGAAGATCCTAGAAAAAGAGGGGTGAATGAAACAGGGTCTATGAAAGCAAGCTTGAAAGGTGGTGTGCTCTTACAGAAGACTGGCATGAAGGTGAGACATTTGAAAGGAAGCTAGGAGAGATTTAGGCAAAGCAAAAAGGGCTAACATTGACTCATTCTGTTGAAATAATTAACTATGTATTTGGCATATAGGACTTTAACAATTAAAACATAGGTGGCTAACATTAGTGGCCCTCATTGAGCAAATCTGTCTTCATATGTAGCAGATTGTACTTAATCTCCAAAACATCATATGTAAATACCTTTTCAACATATTGCGATATTTACAATGAAAGAGCTGTTCATTAAAACACATTTACTCTGGATAACCTGACACAAAAGAAATTATCTTGTTTACAGTGGAATCCTGACAAAAATACATGCAGAAAAGAGAGGCAAACACATCTGAATCTGGATTGCTTAGTGGAACACTGGTTTGCTGCCACATCCAATTTTTCTCATTAGAACTTGTTTTATTTGAACATGACTCAGTACCCCGTGTAAAATGTGAAGTTGTTAATCGTATTACTATATGGAAAACAAATTAATTATGCATGATATTGCAAATGGGCTGTTAGTTTGACACCGGAAAGATTAAACAAATGCAGGCATTGCTTCAAATGGTATCTGATATACATATAAGGCCCTCTTTAAGATCATTTGTAATTTTCATGTAGGAAGAATTGATCTGAAGCCTTTTTGTGTATCTTCTAAAGAAATTTCAAATTAACATTTTGAAGGTTAGATTAACAGCTACATTGTGTGTGTCCAGTCACAGGAAATTAAGGTTATTAGTTGTTGTTGTTTTTTGAAATATGGTATCAGACCTTACTGTGAATGAATTTGAATTCTAAGTTTCTTCTCCGTTCATTTAAGGGAGGCAGCAATTTCTGCCACCTTCTCCTTCATCCGAAGCCTTCTTCCACACCCAGTGTTTGAAACTCCCCATTGTTCTAGGTGCATTTTGCGACCGGGAATTTCATTAGCGCGAGTAGTTTCTGAGCTCTGGGTGCAATACTGGAGCAGAGAACTTCAGGGATTCCTGCTGCAGGACTGAAGTTCCAGGTAGAGACTTTATTGTTTGGACAATGTCAGACAAGCCCTGGGAAGAAGGGCCTGGAACCAGTGAACTCTTATTAGTTGACTGGCAAGCACTTCAAGGTCTCGCCAAGGACTTACAGATCCCAGTTACTATTTCCACACACACCCCTCTTTGGATTTGCTTCTACATTCAGGTGCCTATTCTGTACAGTTAAGTGTTAGTGCAATTGCTGGAACCCAGTATGATTGGGAAGAGGTTGCCAGCCCTGAAGTGCCTTCAGCGCTTGCCTCAAGTTTGAGTTACACAGACATTCAACTGACTTGCACAATTATTACACAAAGATCCCAAGACTCGTGGAGTATTCTGCTCACAAGGTTGCACTTTCATTTTTACTGCTTCACACTTAGCTACTTCTGCCGATCTACTCCACTCCAAACAATCTATTCATTGAACCTCTTGGAACTTAGTATTTAAGAGGTAAGGGGTTGATTCTGTGTATATAAATTTGCAAAAGAACGATGGGTTTAAGGTTTTTCTCTCAACTCTGTATGTTTATTTTATAACATTTTTGCTGTGAAGAAAAGGCATGTTATCTCTGCAGACACAAATTCACACTTTTGAGAACTGCAAGAACAAGCATCTGTGATACCTTGTTAGAAAAACTGCCCCAAATAATCTTACAGAAACCTCTGGAAAGGCATGGCATTGTGAATGGATTAATGGAGTTCATTTAAACACTGCATATAAAGCCTCATGCTACATAATTAAAAACAAATCCTTATTTCCTGATGAATAGCCTTTGGGCTATAATGTAACTTAAATAGAAAACTATCTTTAGAAAGATGATTCCTCCAAAAGCATTTTTTTTTTAAAAACCGATTTAAATTTTAAAAATCCTATTTTTTTATTTTTTTAAAATCATTGATTTTTATCCACCCTGACCCCACCCCTCTTGCTGATGTGGTCCAAAGGAAAACAGAACAATAGGTTTGGCACCAGCTTGGCTGCAGGAGTTGCTGGAAGGAGGCGTACAAGGTGCCATCCTGTTGTTTTAGGGACTCCACCTCTGTATTTGTGTAGACTAATCCCATCTGCCCCTCACTTCCTTCTACAGCACATGCAGAAACCACTATTGCTCAGTCCAACAGAGTCTGTCTTCGCATGCAGGGGAAGTCCCTCACTGAGGGTTTGAGACCCATCAATGTGGTCGTTCCAGCACCTCTGTAGTGTTGTGTCACAGCGTTCTGTGTTGCACGATGGAGGCTGGGTATATCTCCCTTAAAAAGCTCAACAAGTTCAACTCAACTCTTCTAGAAAAAAAGCCCTGACTGCTGAAGAATCAGCCTCATATAACCAACATGCTTAAGTCTAATTAATGCTTTCTTTCTCTTTCTCCAAAACTTTATTAGGCATTACAGATATAGACCATTTTAAAACATCCATATACAATTTGTGTGTGTGTGTGTGTGTGTGTGTGTGTACACACACAGAGAGAGAGAGAGAGAGAGAGAGAAACAGCCATATAAGATATATTGTAACAGAAATTTTCATTGGAGTGTCTTCCTGCTATACCATGCCATTGACCACTCTAAGAGATACCATTGACAGAAACTCAGCCACCCTTGCAGTTATCTCCAGGTTAATACCAGACAGGTAAAATCTGCTATTTTCATTGTGCCATGATGTTAAACTACCCAAAAAAAGGGATAACACACATTTGTGTAGCTGGTTGTACAGTGGACAGTAGAAAATAATATGTTCTACAGTGTCCGGCCATTCAAATAACATCCACAATGTCTATCATTTCTATGGATATTTAAATATCTGCCCTTACAAAAGTTGAGGGGGAAATATTCAATTGGGCTAACATAAATGTCCTACATTGGGCTGGAATTATTAACTTTGAGATATGAGTGAGCCTGTTATTGGTTGTATTTAAACCATAGAACTCGTGGGAGATTATTTTATTTACAGTTGACTCAATGTTTTGTTTTTCAATATCCTTTAATCTAATTTGGATATTGCGATAAATAGAATTATACAATAATTCCAAGTCAATACCAATAGATCTAATTTTGCTGTGTATGAGTTGGAGCCATCTGGGTTTATAGGAGTCCTTAAGTAAATCGGAAAGTAGACTTGAAGGTTGGGAAAGAAAATGGCAACACAGCCAGTATTTTATAGTGCTAGTCCATGCCCAGTATTCAGTCATGTGTATACCTAATTCTGCACACATCATCTCATACTCGGTTGAATTTGGGAGCCTGTGGATACGTCTCAAGAAACTTGGGAGCTCAACAAGTTATAGAAAAAAAGCCCTGACCACTGAAGAGCTCTATTATATCCCTCCTACTGAAGTGTGGGATAACCAGCCTCATATAACCAACATGCTTAAGTCTAATTAATGCATGAAAGGGTTACTACCATAGAGTAAGCTGTCCTGCCAGGTTTGGTAAGGTCACCTCCTATTACTTTGAAAGGAAATGGGTAATCAAGCCAGTTCAACACCCAGTGTACTTGAAAAGCTCAGCATGTGAAGAGATTTGAGCTGGTTCTCAGAAGCCACTTTTCTATACCATTGGCATCTATACAAGTGCTCACCCATCATAAGCATGTAAGAAGACTTGCATTGCTGGATCAGACAAAAGGTTCACCTCATCTAGCACCTATAGTTTCCAATAGCAGTTAGCCAGATGCTTCTGGAAGCTCACAAGACCAGAGCTTAAAGATGATGACAATTGTATATTACTACCACTACAAACCCCCTAGTATTCAGAGCCAATACAATATTGGTGTCCCTAAATCTAAATTGCTTCATTTCAGTTTTGGCAGGGCCGGGGGATATATCCCCTTTTCATTACATTCCTATCTGGCATGGTTGTGTCCGATTTGCCATATTATTTTACAGGTTTGCTTGAGTTCAGAGTTTGCTAGAGAAAGCAAGACTCATAACAGTTTATTAAGAAGCCAGCATGATCATTTTCACCTCTTCTGAATATGTTTGTTTCACAGCAATTATGACTGTATATTGAGCCAACAGGGGAAGAGTTAGGAAATTGCTCTATTTTAATTTGAATTTTATTGATTTCAAAATTTAACTAAAAACAAAAAAGGTTTCAATTACAGAATAATCTTTTTTATATTTCACAGTTAGTAATTTTCATACAGCTGTATAATGGGGCTAAAGAGGATCTGGAATTAATGAAATTGATTTTTGTTAAGTGTCGCTTCACTACATTATTCTTAAAGTCTTTGATTAACTGGAATTCAAAAAAAATTATGCGTGATATTTCCCTTCCAATCATTTGGCAGTAAACATGCATGCAGATTTGTATGAGCACACATACAACAGACACTCACATGAGCAAATCAATATAAACCAAAAGGATTTGAAAAGACTGAAAATGATGCAATATAGCAAAACAAGATCTTGGTATATATGCATTCTTGAAACCACACAGGGACCTATCACATCATACGAATAAAACAAAAAAGAAATATTCTAATTCTAGGTGAAACCATTGCTCAGTGACCTACCATCAACCCTGCCATCTTCTTTGCCAAGGTCTAATTTGCCTTCTAGCAACAGTGTGGTTAATCACTTGGCTTCATGACAATAAAAAAAATATTTAATACATTTGAATGTGTCAGTCACAGTTTGGCTGAGTATTCAGCTGTGCAGCACAAAGCCCCTTCTGACATTATGCTATAACACTGAAAAGTGAAAGACCCAAACCTTGGCTGTTTGGATTGAAAATATAGAAGTCTTTCATTTTTATCAATATATACTTTAAAAAAATTTTTTTAAGGAATACTAAAGTTTCCATGCTAAAATTAAACTGCTACAAAAAAAATAATAGTATTTTGCCCTTAGGTATACATATATGGAGAACTACTAATCATTTGATAAAATGCCTTACTAAAGTTGTAAACCTAACCATGTCTATTCAGAAGTAAATCCCATTGAATTCAATGGTCTTACTCCTAGGTAAATTGGATTAGGATTACAGCCCAAATCAGCTTTTGTGTTCATTTTAATTAACCATTTGTGTTTTTCAAAAAAAAAAATCTGTGAGTGAAACAAGAATCCCCACTGTATGATATCTGAGCCCAGATGTGGTTTAGTCCCTCACTACCACAAACATTATGGAAATTTCAATTTTAATTTGAAGAGGTTAAGTTTCTACTTCTAGTTATTGCACAGAAACCTTTGGAATACATGGCTGCAACATGTGCTTTAAGAGTCATAAGATGAATGAGCAAAGGGGGGGAAATGCCTTTTTTATTTTTTCAGAATTTTAAAGACGATAGCCTTTGAAGTTCATAGCCACTCCTAGGATAACATATTAGCCATTATATCTTTTTTTAAATGTTCAGAGATGTATACTAATGTATACTTGAGATTACAGTAGGAAGTCATTTGATTGACTGCTTCTTCAGATAAACATAACAAAACTCATTGCCTATAGAAAACTGACATGTCAGGCAAAAGGTTAGGCTAGTACCATTTCCCCTACCATCCCAGTTTTCTAGGTGGATGGATATTTTTAATTTTTGTTGAAAAGGTATTAAGTCATGCAAGCCATCAGCTTCAGTTTGAGGAGGTACAGCCCAGAGACAGGTTTGCCATCTCAGTTAGAAATTACCCTGTACTTTCTTCAGTATTTTGAAAAGGCGCCAGTATTGAGGTTCTGGTGATCTACAAATACATTTAAATAGACCAATCAATTTTAATCAATTGAAAGGCAGGAAATTAATCAGCTAAAAGTCCTTTAGTCTAGAGCATCTTTAACAGTAAATATAGGTTTATACACAAGTGACACTGTAAATAACTTAGATTTTGTTTGTATTTCTTCTTTCCAGGTGCTTTTATTTTGCTAGCATTTTCACTTTGATCACTACAGCAAAACCACTCCTTAATCAAAACTCTCTTTTCTTCATGAGTATTTTCCACTTTGCCTGCCATAGTCTGAAGCAGGCTGTTTGGAGATTTGGCTTCATATCGTTCAATCTTTTTTTTTCTTCCATGAAGCAAAGGAATTCATTTTTACCTTTTCAGAGTGATAATAGTCGATGGAACAAAAGTTAAAGTGCAGAATGTTCTTGAGCTGAAATCTTTCATTTTTGCTTCCTCTTGTTGTTGCATTGATCTTGGAAATGGAAAAGGGATTCATTGTTTAGTCATACCCCAGGTCTCCCCAGGAAAAAAAAAAACCATCAAGAAATACCCTCAACTGTGTGTTTGAATTTATGGGCATTATTTGTGACAAGGATGGCTCCATTGTTTCAAAATAGCTGAAGAAACAATACTTGCAATAGCTTTAGTTGTCTGTGTGTATTTGGGGAAACAGGAGAAGCAATAGATGAAACGTGTGACACAAAGCTGGGAAATATGCTATTATAAAAAATATATTACAATTTTGAACCATATTTATGTGTAATCCAACAATGTAGCCATCAACAATGGGGAAGATGAAAGGAAACGGACATTCAAACACTCTGCTTGTATTTTGAAATCTTTCCTTTTATCTCAGTCTGAAGACAAATGAAAATTCCGCCCTTGTACCCACTGTGTTGGCAGCCAAATGAACAAGCAGTTCTGAAGGGTGGTGTGCTGATTTGCATCTTTCCATTTTACTGCGAGGGGAAGGTGGAATTTTTGACTCATAATCCCCTCAATATGAATAACTAATCAACTTTAACACACATGGTATCCAAAGAGGAAGTGTGCCAGAATGGACTGTATCCAAATTGTCGTATTTTAATTGGGTTCATGAAACCACAAGAAACACAGCATTTGGCTAAAAGTCAACACAGTTAAGTTTGTCTGCATTCTCAGATTATCTGTTAGTTTCTATATGAAAAGGTATCCCAAAGCAGTTAGCTTAGCTGTCTTTGAGGTGGAACACTATTTGCATCTTATCTGAGCAGATGAATATCCTGCACCCCATGGGGTGCTGCAAGCCTTTTTCCAAGGGACATAAAGTAACTAGGTTTTGTTCTCTGAGCTGATCCACTTTATGCAGGATAGCAACAGGCTCTGTTTCTTAGAGGATATCAGGATTAAAGCATAGGGTCACTAACTTTTTACAGGCTCATGCCCTCTGGTCACAGTAGTCCATAGTCTGGTAATCTCTGGATTAGATTACTGTAATCATCATGGGGACGCGGGTGGCGCTGTGGGTAAAAGCCTCAGCGCCTAGGGCTTGCCGATCAAAAGGTCGGCGGTTCGAATCCCCGCGGCGGGGTGCGCTCCCGTTGTCCGGTCCCAGCGCCTGCCAACCTAGCAGTTCGAAAGCACCTCTGGGTGCAAGTAGATAAATAGGGACCACTTACTGGCGGGAAGGTAAACGGCGTTTCCGTGTGCTGCGCTGGCTCGCCAGATGCGGCTTTGTCACGCTGGCCACGTGACCCGGAAGTGTCTGCGGACAGCGCTGGCTCCCGGCCTATAGAGTGAGATGAGCGCACAACCCTAGAGTCTGGCAAGACTGGCCCGTACGGGCAGGGGTACCTTTACCTTTACCTTTTAATCATCATGGGGCTGCCCTTGAAGATGTTTCAGTGACTGTAGCTGATGCAAAATACAGCAGCCAGGGTGTTGACTGATATGGTTGTCAGAACCATGTAACAGCAGTTCTAAACAGTTTACATTGCTGCTTATTTGCTACCAAGCCCAGTTCAAGGTTTTAATGCTTATGTACAAAGTCCTGAATGCCTTAGGACCCAGTTATCTGAAGGAGCA
This sequence comes from Podarcis muralis, assembly GCF_964188315.1. Classification (NCBI taxonomy): domain Eukaryota; kingdom Metazoa; phylum Chordata; class Lepidosauria; order Squamata; family Lacertidae; genus Podarcis; species Podarcis muralis. The sequence goes on along the minus strand of NC_135671.1, from coordinate 6,065,334 downwards.
TTACCCAGGCTTAATGATCTGCCAGGGATGTCCCTTTTGTTACCCCATACAGAGTGAAGTCCAATGTGCTTTTTGCTTGAGATGGGGCCTTCTTGTTGGTGGCACCCTGGCTGTAGAATGGTTTTCCCTTAATGTGTAACTGATACCAGCAGTGTTTAGCTTTTGGCACCAGCTGTAAACCTTTCATTTCCTCCAGGCTTAAGTAGGGATAGGGGTTGAGATATTGAGCCACTTGGCATTGCTATAGGGAGCAGATGATATTATAGGATGGTTTTAGCCATTTATATTCTATGTTTTTGTATTATTTTTATGTGATCCAGCCTGAGGATGCTTGCAGTTCAGGGCAGGATATAATTTTATTAATAAGAAAGACAGAGACTAAGTGTCTTGAACCTCTGGCCTACCTGGCAGCAAGTCAGTATGTCAAGTTCAAAGTCTGGATGTCAAGTCAGACAAGCAAAGTCCAAAGGTCAGGAAACACAGTCCAGGGTCAAGCCAAGTAGCCAAGTCTGAAGTCCAGCAGTCAGAATACAGTCCAGAGTCAAACCCAAAGCACAGTTCCATAGATGTCCAGGAGCATCCAAGCCAAAGACCAGTGTGGTGTAGTGGTTAAGAGTGTTGGACTCATAATGTGGTGAACCGGATTTGATTCCCCACTCCTCCAGATGCAGCTGCTGGGTGACCTTGGGCTAGTCACACTTCTCTGAAGTCTCTCAGCCTCACTCACTTCACAGAGTGTTTGTTGTGAGGGAGGAAGGGAAAAGGGGATTGTTAGCTGCTTTGAGACTCCTTAGGGTAGTGATAAAGCGGGATATCAAATCGAAACTCTTCTTCTTCATCATCCACAATGGGCAGCTGAACATACATAGCACCTCAGCTCTGGTCCCCTTTTGTACTTTGCATGCTGATTGCAGCATCTGTTCTTGATGAGGCATGTGACCCTCACCTGTTCCAAGCCTCCTCCAGCTGAGGAATCACATCCCTCCTTCTAGAGCTAGCAATCACCTGCCTTAGCCTCCTAGAGTGCCACACCTGCTGCTCCCTACACCTCAGAGCCCGCCATGTTTGTGGGGATAGGAGCTCCTCTGGCTCTGGGTTCTGTGGCTCTGGTTCCTGTGCTTTGACCTTCAACTCCTCACCATCACCCTGTGAGTACTTCCTTCCCCATTCCCTGCTTGCCCCAGTGTGTCCCAGTCCTGACTACACTTGCCAGGATCCCCTTCCTCCTCCCTGTAATCCTGCCAGTTCATGACACACAGGCAGCAATCCTAACCCCACTTACCAGGGGTCGCCAGTCGGTTTAATTCAGCCCCTGTGGTAGTATATTCCCTGAGTTAAATTTACAGAAGAAGCTCTCAGCAACTTCAGTCCTAAAAAAAGCTCAACAACTTACAACTTTGGTTGGCCTCATGCATCAAATCTGGCCCTCTGGAAAAGGTTCGGGCACCCCTGCCCTAGAGGAAGCCCCATTAAATTCAGTAGGATTTACTACTGACTGGATATGGTTAGGATTGCATCGTAATAAATACTTTTATTCCAGTTACCCACATAACTGTGCTTCTGCTGCAGCTTAAATTGACTTCCAGGTCAGGCCATATGTAGTGGTTAAGAAGAGTCCTGCTGGATGAGGCCAAAGGTAAATCTAGCCCAGCATTGAGTTCTTGCAGTACCCAGTTAGATGCCCATGGTAAGCCCACAAATCAAACCTAAGCATAACAGCACTCTCCTCACTTGTGACTCCCACTAACTGGTTTTCAAAGGTGCATTAACTCCAATAGTGGAGGCTGAACACAGACATTGTGAATAGTAGCCACTGGTAGCCTTAGTTATTGATATATCTTCCAGTTTGAAGTTCATATTTCATAATTTTTGACCTGGCAATATATTGCAAATCACGATGTGTGTGTGTGTGTGTTATGCAGAAATCATGATGCAGGAAAAACCGTGAAGCCAGCCAATACCTTTACATAACTCAATCCTTATTTCAGACTGTCAGGCTTCAGGGAATCTGATCCCTCCCATGGTGGGCAGCCAAGAAGCAGATAAGAAGAAGAGTTCTTACCAAGTCCTTTATTCAGTATTCACAGAGAGAGGCTTTAAAAAGTGCCTTGCCATCCCAGTAATGGCATTGCTCCGAATAAAGTTCCACCCCCTCCGTCTCTTCTGTCATACGTCATCCCTGCGCTGGCTGATCTATGCTTTCTGCCTCTGAGCTTTCTGTTCTACTACTCTCAATGCACGCCAGGTCAGGAATGCTTTCTGATGATAATGTGTCAGCCAGCTGCTCTGGCTCTGCTGTTCCCCCCTCCTCTTCCATTATCTCCCAGCTTTTCCCCTCTTCTGCCTCAGAGTCAAGACCTTCTGCAAATCACCGTTGTAAATCTATACTGCCCTCCTCTTCTCAGGAAGGTTCAGGAGAAGGGGGTGCTGTCTCCTCCATTCTTCCTCCTGTGTCCAGTCCCTGACACAGACATCATGATATATTGGTATATTCTGATGTTGAAAACCAGATATCGCCTAGCCCTCCTCCATGGATTTGCCTAATCCGTTTTAAAGTCTTCCAATTAGGTGTCCATTATTACATTTTGTGGAAGCAAATTCCATAGTTTTAACTATGTGCTGTGTAAAGAACTGTTTCCCTTAGTCTCTCCTGAATCTTTCAACATTCCAGTTAACTGGATGGCACCAATGATAACAAAGAATAAAAAGTTTTCTCTGTCTACTTTGATAACTGCACCCAGGGCAAGTCTCCATGGAATCTTTCCTTAAAGCCAGAAGTGCAGCCAGGAGTACTTGGAATTATTTTACAATCTTGGCAGGCACTAGGCCTGTTGGCAGACCAGTACTGCATTACAAAGATGTCTGCAGACATGACATGGAGGCTGGCAACATCAACCCTGCCATATGGGAATTCCTTGCAGATGATTGCAGTGCTTGGAGACAGACAAACAGACAGGTCGTGTATCTGCAGCAGTGACCAGAGGAGGAATGACTGCTGGGGGGAATGCAGAGAGAAAAATGCCATGGTGCACTTGTAGCAGCACCAAAAACCAGACACCTTCATTTGCCCCACCTGCAATAAAACATGTATTTTGTGTATTGGTCTCTGCAGCCACAGCAGGTGATGTAACTCTTCAATGGTTTAACTCATGGGTAGGCAAACAAGGCCCAGGGGCCAGATCTGCCCCAATCGCCTTCTAAATGCGGCCCGTGAACCGTCCGGGAATCAGCGTGTTTTTACATGAGTAGAATGTGTCCTTTTATTTAAAATGCATCTCTGGGTTATTTGTGGGGCATAGGAATTCGTTCTCCCCCCGCCCTCCCCAAAAAATATAGTCCAGCCCCCCACAAGGTCTGAGGGACAGTGGACCGGCCCCCTGCTGGAAAAGTCTGCTGACCCCTGATTCACCCCCGAAGGCGCACTCTTCCATGGTCTCTTGAGACAGACAGATGCCAACAACAACAACAACATATTGGGCAAGAATAGTTACGTTCTTCCCTCGCACAGACTGTGCCATTGCTGATGCTGGAAGAAAAACAAGAGGGAATGGCTATCTCCATCTCTTTTTCCTTGTGGTTTTCCCGGGGGGGGGGGGGGATCCAGCTTTTAGCACTGAAGGTTAGGGAAGGACCACAGCTCAGTGGCAGGCCAAGTACCTTGCATGCAAAGGGTACCCTCTCCCTGTATTCTCCTGCTGGGGTGGGGAAAAGACCCTTGAGAATACAAGAGAATTTCAGTTCTGTGTCAGTAAATGTGGGAAATTCATGTTCAACATTGCAAATTATATCATTTTCTGCAGACCCTTGAGAATAATTCCTAGTCAGTGTAGACATTACTGAGCTACAGTAGGTGGACCAATGAACAGACTTGGTAGAAGGCATATTCCTCTGAAGAGAGAGAACCAAACTAGCTGGACCTTTATTTTGAGGCAGCAAGATAATATGCATATTCCACATTTCCCTTGGTATTCTGTACAGATTTTGGGCTAGGGGGAACTAATGTCTCCTGTGCTTGGATTTCTTGTGGCTTATGAGGACCAGATACACTGAGATATAGATAGATAGATAGATAGATAGATAGATAGATAGATAGATAGATAGATAGATAGGTTTAAAAAGGTGTAGACTTGTTCCAAATGTGAGACAGATCCTATAATCCTGCGGCCATGTTTTATCCATGCACCTCTCAACTAGCCTAACATTCCCAAGAAAATTAGTGAAATCAAATGCTTTGAAAATGGCATTAAACTGCCGATGCACCAGTGCAATATTGCTGTTTGTTCCTTAAGGGAGAATAATCCCTCCTAATGAATACAAATTTCCTATGCATGAAAGCAAGCATGTAGTTGGGGAGTCAAATGTTTGAAAAACAAAACAAAACAAATAATGCTGGATGTTGCCAGTCATTTGGCTGTGAGCTGATACAATGAGCACTGTCGAGTGTTTGTGCTTTTCCAAGTGTCTTTTTATCCTTTCCTCCACATTTTCTTTTGCTACCTAATTTCATGCATGGGAGGTCAAAAGACAAAAGGTCAGGCCTGGTTTAAGAGCCATCTAAACAGCCTGCCATTAGTTAGGCCACGAGAAAAGTGTCCCTGAATCTGTAAACATCATCAGGTTTCTCAAGCGGCACAATTCTCCCCCCCCCCCACACCCCATTGAGTTATATTTACAGAAAAACAAAGCAACTTCACATGTTTGCTTTTAGTGCTGGAATTATCGTGAGTGATGCTTTGAAAACATAGGAAATAAGGGGTTAAGTGAGATAGAATAGCTTGTGTCTAATTAAAGTAAGGTTTTAAAGGGCAAAAAAGGATGTAAAATACATTTCTTGTACTCAATATGTATTTTATGTAAATATTTCCAGTAAGATGATCCTAAATTCTCAACCTAATTCACAACCCTGCTATGATTGACACCACATTCCTAGTGTCTGTCCCACTTGAAAGTCTGTCCCACTGACAACTTTCCAAGTACAGTAGGTGTGATAGATTCAATTTTAGACCTCTTAGCTCTAACCCTCAATCCTATACCACCAACCTGGGAGTAGATAGCATTGACGTAAAAGGGACTTACTTCTGAGCAGATGTGTAGAATTGCACTGTTAAGATGCAATCCTGCACACATCTACTTGGGAATAAACCTGTTGAATTTAGTGGGACTTACTTCCTACTATACACATACTGGGTTCAGCTGCCTGAAACCATTTCACTGAGAAAATGAGACTGCTTGGTTATGTTCAGTACATAGGCGCCGACTCCATGGGGCCTGAGGGGGCCCGAGCCCCCTCAAAAATTCGTTTGGGGGGGCTCCGCCCCCCCAATAATTTAAGAAAATTATTAGTTATATTATGCTTTGTAAAATCACAAAATTATGTTGGTATTTTTTATTTTCCTTGTTTGACGATAGTTACCTTTTAAAATGCATTCAGTAATGAGTTAAAACAAATAATTATTACGGTAGTAAGCAGGTTAACTGAAAAGAGTGGTGTGAATCATGATAGTGTTACGGTGCTGCGGGCACACTTTGAATTTGTCCCGGTGCGCGAACCTTCGTGTAAAGTCTGGCGGGCCAGCGCTGCGGCCGCGGCGACATCAAAAGGACTGGGAGTCGAGTTTTCGGGGTTCTAATGTTGATCATATGACTCTAAAATACTTTTAAAAAACTTTAAAACTCACTAATTTTCATCTAAAATTTAGAAAACTTCCCGGGGCAGGACCCTGGTATGGGCCCCCCCCCCCAATATTTTTTATAAGTCGGCGCCCCTGGTTCAGTAAGCCTTCACAGAATTCCCAGAGTTCCTTAGATATGAACCATCAGTTTACCCAGTTTGAAAGGGGTTTCTGTTTAGTGTAGCTGTGCCCTTTGCATGGAGGTATGTTCCATTCAGATCCATGGGACTTGGTTCCTAGTAGATTTACTGAGAATGAGGGTGCCAATTATACTGAAGTCTGTAAAACAACAGTCAATAAAAGTGCCCAGGGAAAGTCATTTGTACCACAATAAATCACCCAACACTTGATCCTAGAGGCAAATGGTGTTATCCAGTCTCACGTAAACACTTTTAAATTCCATTGATTTCTGTGTGGGAGTTAATCACATTCTTAAGGCTGCAGTTCAAAATACACTTATTAGGAAGTAATTCCTGTAGAACTAATTGGTGCTTATTTCAAAGTGTACTTGCTTAGGAGTCTTTTGCACAGTTTTCCCGCTGAAACTATTTGGACTTCAGAATGCTTTACTTTGGCTGGATTGTGTCCATTGTCTGAAACTTTTTCACCTAATTTGGCGTTTAAATCCTGCTGAAGACAACAGGATTTAAACAGCCAAGCAATGTGCAAGGATCACACACCTTTCCTGTTTTGTTCTCAGAACTGAGGGTTGCAAACCAACACACAGTTTGAATCTCACTTTAAAAATGGCAAAAATTTTGCACTTGGTTCTTCAGTAGCAACCACCAGATGTCGGGCTGCCATATTTCAAAAAAGGGAAATCCGGACACAAAATTGTTCAGCTTTTTTCAGTTTTGCCCAAAGTTGTTGAGTTTAAGTAAAATTGCCAAAAATGGCACTGCAGACATCCGGCTTTTCCCAGACATTTGCTGATTTCTGCCCAGACACTGCTTCCAGCAACAGTATTCAGAGTATGTCCAGGAAATTCCAGACATATGGCAACCCTATGAAAGAAAGTTAAAAGTTAAGCAGAAGTCCATGAGGATAAAAATAGACCTAATTCTTACTTGGTTGCACCCAATACATGGAAATAAGGTCCGCTCAATCAATGGCCTATAGCTTGCAAATAACTCATGTGTTTAGATGGATAAGGTGCCTGTCTCTAATATGCCTTTTGCTGCTTTACTGCTAGTCATTCAGCTCAACAGGTGTTTGAGCTTCGGCATCTAGTGAAGCAAAATTGATAACTTTCACAGGCAGGGTGAAGGAGAATTGCATGCTTTTTCTGAAACTCCCCTCTCTATATATTAGAACTACAAGTTCATTACCCAGTTATATTATCTAAAGCTAGGACTTTTTTTCAGTCAGAACTCGCTGGAACTCTTAAGAGAATGAGAGAGGTGCTCATGGTGAGTTCTGGCACCTATTTTTCTAGAAAAATTGCACTGTCTAAAGGTAACGTGGAGATGGGCCTGTGTGGTACCTTCGTACGAAATTCCCCCGTGCAACACAACAAACACCAATGAGTGTTTTTTTTGGGGGGGGGCTTTTAAAAACACATCGTTATTATTACGTATTTATTTCTGCGCCACTTTTTTGCCCAAACATTTCCTAATCACTGGTGACAGTTTTAATTGCCCTCACTGTTATACTGATGTTTTAATTGTTTTGTTTTATTGATGTTATATTTTTTGTTGTAAGCCACCTTTGAGATATTAAACGGAAAGCAGCCTAAAATAATTTTAAATAAATATAAACTAAATGAAGTGAAATGAAGAGAATAAGTAATGGCAGAAATTAAACTTTGCATTTTCACTTCCATGGGACAGGCCCTTTCTCATGGGGGTTCCAAAACTATGGAATTCTCCCCCCCCCCCCCAATTGATCCTCTCTTGCTGTTTACCCATCCTGGAAACTAATTTAATAATAATAATAATAATAATAATAATAATCCAGAGCATTAGCCAGGTAATCCAGGATATGGGTGTAGAAAGATGTTTGCCAGAAATAAGGTTCAGATCCTGCCTTTCCAAACCCATTTTTGTAATCCGCCTTGTCAGAGCACAGAGTTGGAAAACAGAAAATGGTGAAATCTGAGCTCCTCGGCTTCAGAGAGTTAGGGAGATCAGTTGCAACGCATTTTTGGTTTCTGCTGTAGAAAATGAACTTTCTTTCACTCTCCGGTCCTATTTCTTTTCGCCCACTTTCCTCCTGCTGCCTGGGGTTCGCGTCTACCTAGCCTCCGCTGAGGTCTGGCCAGTCACCCAATCCTTCCGCGCAAAGGGGCCGAGCTAAGACGAGCTTCCTTGGGGCCTGCCTCCCTTCCTCCTTGCTCACTTTACGCAGTCAAGTCGCTGCCTTGACCGTCTGTAGGGACGCTTCTTCTCCTTTGGGCACTTGAAGAAGTTAACACGGCGCAGGCTGGAGCGAGTTGCATGTCTTTCCTGGCAAATCCACAAGTCCGGTCCAAGAATGGATTTTTTTTTTCCTCTGAGCCTGTTTATAGTATAAAATCATGGTGCTTAAAACACTTCAAAGAAGAGAAAACAGAAGTAGGAGCAGCAAAATTTAAGGAGATTGGGAACGGAAGAACATTTCTAACCAACGCTCCAAACCCTAAGAAATCCCACTGAGAGCAACTGGGCTTTTTCCCGAAGAAACGTGAAATGGATCGGGACGCGGTGGGAGAAAGATTCGCGCAGCTAATAATAGTAGTAGTAGTAGTAGTAATAATAATAATAATAATAATAATAATAATAATAATAATAATAATAATAATTTTTATTATTTATACCACGCCCATCTGACTGGGTTTCGCTAGCCACTATTGAGCCTACGAACCTTTCCAAGGAAGTAAGCCTCCACAGCTCAATGGGTTTACTTCCAAGTACACTTGCCCAGACTTAACAGCCTTAGCGATGATTCTTGCGAATGTGCCCGAAGCTCTTTGAACCATAAACCATATTTACCATAAACATAAATAAAGTGCATTTAAAAAGAAGAAAGGTGTTGTTTTTTTTACTTTAACTCTCCCCACTTTCTTCTACAAAGTGCGTTCATCCTGCTGCCCAAAGCTTCAATCCACTTCGATTTAAGTACTTTGAATAAGCCTATTTAGACTGCCCTCCTGTGCCACTTCTCACCAGATTTCCCCTAATAAAAATACTGGGCAAATCTACCCGCGCTGTATACAAGCTGCCACCCAATATTACTCTCTATTCATTCCAGTGGGTTTGCGCAAGAGAACATCCAGGTGGTTTCTGCACATTGCAACGCGACCCAGGAGGTTCCTAAGCACTGTATCGCGGGTCTGAGCACTCAACAGTGTTTACTCGGGAGTCAGTCCTATTGATTCCAATGAGATTGATTCCCAAAGGAGCGTGCTAAAATGTCAGGTGTTACTTTCAACAGAACGCAGATAGATCAAATAACCGCGCGCAGCCTGATCCTAAACTTTTTTTTTTACTCGAGTGTAAGTTTCTTTGGACTCCGTAGGGCTTACTTCCGAGCAAACGGGGCTTAAAAAACAACAACGTAAGATTCAGGTTGGGGATTGTGTGCCCATGGCTGTGACATGAGGGAAGTTTTAAGGGTGCCTTTCTTAAGTAAATCCCATAGAACAATCTAACGGATTTACTTATGAGTAAAGCAGGAGCTGAGATTACAGAGTGACCCGGCAGGCATCTCCATACAGTCTTGTCTTTCCCTTTTATTTGCCACCACAATGAATTTCTTTAAAAAAAAAAAACTCGCTTCAAAATATTAGTTCTGTAGCAAAACGGCAACCCGCTTAATCTGTTTTAATGAAATAATCCTCTGCACATTTGCAAATCGTTGTGAAACCGAAAAGGGTGACGGGGGCGACGGCGGAAGTGGATTCGCGGGAAACGAAATTCATTTAATTTAAAATAATGGATAGCCGACATGATGCGATTTTTCAAATGCACCAGAGTAAAAGGGTCAGGAGTAAGACTCTTCAGCTTAAATTCCTAAAGTTGGCTTTAACTGCAATTCGACTCGTACTTAAGTATGTCCAGTTTAGGGGCTTACTTCCGAGTAAACACGGCGAAACCCGACCAGCAATCGCATCCATTTTCGATAGGATTGACTCTTTTAAAAAGAAAGACAGAAACAGGAAGAAAGCAGTCCTTTTTTTTTTTAGGCACACCAGATCCAAAATATCCGTGTGAATTGCGGGGGGGGGGGGGGAGAGTGCGCGTGTGTTTAGGATCGCAATCTTGCCCGAAAGTTACCGACACGCCCCGTTGAGTGTAGACTTTCGAGGTAAGTATGCGTTCAAACAGCCAAGCCATACTGCAATTTTAAAATGCCCCCCTGAACCGTTCCGTTCAATTCTATGTAAAGTTCGTACTAACGCATCGGTAAATCTGCTCTAAAAGGCATTGGTCTGGTTTTTAAATTATTTTAAGCAGACCTTTTCCTCCGGATGCGAATTCCCTTGCCATAAGTGTGTTTTTTCTTCAAAGTGATGGATTTAAGAAACTGTTTAGTTAAAGTCTTCGATCTTCAGAGCACACTGAGCCCTGGATTTAAGCCCCGTGGAATTTTACTTATGATTATGATTAGATTTTTATCATCTTCACAACAATCCTGTGAGGTAGGTTAGGCTGAGCGTTATCTCCTGAAATTCGTGGCTTAGTGCAGCTTTGATCCGGCGTCTCTAACGTTAGTCCACTGACATCAGTACAGTACTGAGTACAATGAGCCGTATTCTTTCAGCAAACAATGGAAGAAAATGCCATTAAAACCAACCAAGGAAAAGTATTTGGAATAGGATTTTAAATGTCTTAATCCCAGTACCTTTTTGTGGGGCGGGTGCTTTTTTTTGTTCGATTTGTCCATTGCCCTTGGCAAAAACATATTTTCAGCAAGTTTCCTCCAACGTATTTTGTTCCATGCGTAAGCCTTGGGCTGAAATCCTATCCAAAAGTTTTTGGACATAAACTCCATTGATCCAAGTGGGGCTGAACATGCAAAGATAGGATCAGACTGTTGTGCAATCCTATCTACTCAAAAGTAAGTACCATTGAGCACAGTGGAGTTTCTTCTCTGGAAATAGAAACAGAAATCCTGCCTCAAGCCACTTACTTGGAAGTAAATACGTCAAGAAAGAAATGGGAATGATTTCCAAGTAAACAGAAAAATACCCAATAAATACGCTTCTAATTATGGCTTTCTAAGGAAATCTTAGTATGTTCAGTGGAATATATTCACCCTAATATTTTTAGAACTGCAGTCCTAACAACTCGATCCTAAATACATTACCTATTTTAGTCCCATTTTACTGTCAATGTGATTAGAGTCTGGTTTTAAGATGATTAAAAATAAGCTCACATCACACTATTACTAGACTTCGGTGACACCGACCCAGAATGAATCTGAGCAGACTTTGGGATGTATTTATTTGAAAAGCAACGCCCATCGACCAAATGATCGTTATTTTATTTATTATTGCTTTTGTGAAAGCCCTGCTGGTAGAAAGAATGCTTGCGTGTGTATGTAAATCCTTCAGTCCTTCACTTGGCCCATTAATAGATATCTTAATTCGAATATATGCTAGGCAAATGATACTACTCGCCTACCTTTAACGGTAAATCAGGGTAATAATATATGTGTAATGCTTTCAACACTTGAGTTATAAAACAAATGTCAAAGGCACGATCCAGACAAGGTTAAAGGTTATTGGAGCCCCCTAATTCCAGTCATTAAATAAAACGCATGGTTAACTTGCCCGTTTAAATAAACAGGACCAAAATGCTTCAGGTTAGTAGCAGTAGTAGTGATAGTAGCAGCACCAGCATGCTTCAGATTATTATTAGTACGAGGAGCATACTTCAGGTTAGTAGTAGGCATGGTCATAGTAACAGATAGCAGCAACATGCTTCAGCTTAGTCGCAGCAGCACCAAGGTGAGAATGGATACTCTTTTGATACTCAATGAATCTGCTCAGAGGGGAATTGTCCTATCAGACAGTATTTCTTCCATCTTTTGGGTGCTGGGGGCAGGAGGGGGACTGCGGCGCTTTACACCTGACTCGAAACACTTCTTTTGTGCCTGTTCAAACAGGTTTTTTTTCCCGGGGGAGGTCTCTAAAGAACTGGCTATTGTCCTTCCCGCTGTGGAGTCCCTTCTCTTCCTCAGAAGAGAGTGACCTTGACCTCGGATAGACCCTACCGAGGAGGAGGAAGCCCCCGGAAGTTGTTTAGCTGCCCTTGATTTTTCCCAGGAGGGCGACCAGTGGTGGCAAAGAAGAGCATGGGCTCACCCTGATGTTTAGCATTTTTGTGTTTACAAAACAACAACAACACAAAAAGCAAAAAAAATCTTGCTGGAAAGTGGGTTTGCGCCATCATTCTATCTTTTCTGAAGGAGGTGTCTGTGTGTGATGGTGGGGAAGGTTTCTGAACAGTCTTCTCTGCCCGATGGAGATGGGGGGGGGGGGGCGACGAGGAAATAGCAAGCCCCTGCAGTCAGCTCCAGGACCTGTTTTTGAAATGCCACTGCGCAAGAAGCAGCAGGAACAATGAAGACATCTCGTGGCACCTTGAAGACGTGGCAAATGAAGCATTGGAATTGCCCTGCTGGATCCGACTAAGGTCCGTCTAGCGCAGCATCCTTCGGTTTCCAGTTCACCAGCCGGGCAGGAAGGTGACTTCGGGCCCTGGGGGTGTTCAGACGTCAACAGGAAGACCTCGTGCGGCTCCAGAGCGTTTCAGAAATGATGCTCCATTCATTGGTTTCATTCGCTGGCTTGTTAAGCCAGCTAAGCTAAAGGTCACCCCTACACCTTGTCGCGGGTCATTCCACAAGAGAATGAGGGACCATCTCTGTTCACAAACTTGTCCGGCACGGACTGAGGTATAAGCCAGAGCCTCAAACCGAGGCACAAACGCACAGGAGCCTTTCGCGGCACAAGGAAACAAAGAAACTGTTTGGCAAAGCAAGGCTGAAGGCAGCACACTACGAATCAATTGATTTAAGTTAACACGATTCCATTAACAACAGAGTGCCTCTGGGCATGTGAGGAGTGCTTCCTTCAGCAAGTACTGACAGCTGCGGGCGTTCCAGAGGGAGAACATTTCCACTCTGCAAAAGGGGCGCCCGTCAGTATTAATAACAACTATTATTATTATTATTATTATTATTATTATTATTATTATTATTATTATTATTATTAATTTGTACCGCGCCCATCTGACTGGGTTGCCCTTGACAGGGGCCTCCCCAACTTTTGGCACCCAAGTGGATGGGAACACCCCTAATTCCTAGAGGAAGGGGGGGGAGTAGGGGGCATAGCTGTCAACGTTTCCCCCTTTTTAAGGGAAATTCCCTTATTCCGAATAGGATTCCTCGCAAGAAAAGGGAAAAGTTGGCAGCTATGGTAGGGGGTGTTCATACTCTGGTTGTTCTTGTGTGCGTTTGCCGGCCTACTTCTTACAGCGGGAAAAAACCCAAACCTAGTCCTAAATGGGCGATCCTATCTGCTCAGAAAGAAAATTCCCCCCGGAGCGTTTGTTCCTTCGGCTGCGAAGGGGTTTTCAGCCAGGCTGGATGTCGTGTCTTTTCTGGTGCAACCCAGGGAGTTTTAAGGCCACTCTCGTTCAAAGAGGCGACCGAAGTGCAAGCCATGGGGGGGGGGGGGGGGAGCGGAGAAGAGAGAGGAAGAAAGAGAGAGAGAATGTTAATCGCGAAGGAATTTCCTTTTCCCCCCCCCGCGCCCCTCCCTCCTCGATCTGGTTTCTGAAATCCGAGCGCAAAATGCTGCCCCTTCTTCCCTTCCCTCCAGTCAACACGCGAGTTTCCCCTGAGCGGAAATGTTCCTCCGCTGAAAGGGGCGCGAATGGCCGGGCTTCCTCCCCCGCCTCCGCCTCCGCCTCCCCCGCAGAGCTGCTTTAATTAAAGTCACAAAGTCGCGGTTGATTCTCGGCTTGGCTTCTGCGCCTTGAATCGGCTTTCCCCGCCTCCTGCCTCTTCCCCCCCCCCTTTCTTTTTTTTCCTCCCTGGAGTTGACTCGGATGCAGTTGAACACTCGCAGGGGCAGCTTCGTCCAGATGTTGCAGCAGCTTTTCAGGGGGACAGAGCAGACAATGCTTAGGATAAAGCCATCTCCTATGGGCCGAGGTCCCTTTGGCCCCCTAGTAAAATATTTGAGGGGGCGGCCTCCCAAAGTTGATGGGCATTGCTTACCTGCCCCCCCATATGTTATTCAAGTTGGCACTCCTGGACAGATGTGTGTCATCCCCCCCCCCGACACACACCATGAACTATACAGCCTTCCCACTCCTCTTTTCTCCGCCCAACTTCCTTCTCTCTCTTCTCCCCTTCTTCAAACTTTGCCTTTGGAAAGGGTTGAACAACAACAAACCCACCTCTGGACCGGCCCTTATTTGACCTCGGTCGTCTGAAAAGGTCCTGTCGGCAGAATGGCAAGCCCACTAACGTCGAAGTAACTCGGAGAGTGATTTTGTTTTATTTTATTTCATTTCACAACATTTATTGCTCGTTTTTCCACTTGGGGGGAAAAAACCAATTAACACCAACAAAACGGGGGGGGGGGGGACGACGAAAACTGCGGAGTCGGGGCCGTTTCTGCGGACCGAAGTGGTTTAAAGTCAAGCATTTGCCCGCAAGGGCCGAGTAGATTTGAAACTCCGTTTCCCATTCCTAGCCAACAGTTCTCGCCCACATTTTTTTGCACCTCCGACTACATTAACTCCGGCTGGAACAGCCTCGGCGATTACAAGCTCCTCGGGGCAGAGACCTTCCTGTTTGTCCTTCTCCCACCCATTCCCACCTCAAAGCCAAGACGCGCGTAGATTAAGGGGAGCTGCGACCGCCTGGTGGTGGAGCACGTTCTTTGTTTGTATGAAGCCCAGGATTTGACCCCTGACGACGCCTCTTAAGAGTCTCCCAGGTGGCCACTGCTGGAAAAGATCCCTGCCGGAAGGTCGCAGCCAGTGAGTAGACAATACAGAGCCTGATTTGTAGAGATGGAAGGTACCCCAAGGGTCATCTAGTCCAACCCCTTGCAATACAGGAATTTTATGCCCAACGTGAGGCTCCAACGCAGGACCCTGGGACTAAGAGTCTCATGCTTTACCGAGAGAGCTATCCCAGATGAACCAACGGCTTCGCTCAATATTTGAGCGGTTTCCTATGCAGTACTACTACTATTAATTAATAGCAATACAATTTTCTTCAAAAGTCAGCTCAGCGGGACGTAAACTCTTTTTTAAAAATCTGCAGGTGGGCTGTTGTTTTTACTTAAGTGTCTGCCCTTCCTCCCCTTAAAAAAAAAAAGTAACTGTCAGTGAAAGGTGATTTTTGTGAGCTGACACTCCCCTCCTCCTCCTCTTCGCTACCGTAATGTCAAATGTTTCTACGCGGGCAGCTAGTTCAGAGTTTGCACCCACCCACACTCTACCTTGTCTGCCTTTCTTCTTCTTCTTCTTCTTCTTCTTCTTCTTCTTCTTCTTCTTCTTCTTCTTCTTCTTCTTCTCCTCCTCCTCCTCCTCCTCCTCCTCCTCCTCCTCCTCCTCCTCCTCTATTTGATTTCTTTTTGTTGCTAATCTCCGGAGATTTAAGACAACAATAACAACAACCCAACCCCCTCTCTTTTATCTTTTCTGGGTTAGCTGGCCCGCCTTACCTGTTTGCAGCGTGCGTCCGCTGAGCGGCAAAAAAGCCCTGATGTTTGGTAAATGGCAACGATTGCGCGTGTGCGCTCTGCGCCGCGCCACCTGCGCGGGTGTGGCGGTGCTGTTCAAACTGCGCGGAAAAAGAGGCCGAAGATTAAGGTGCCAAGACATTGTGATTGTTATGACGCCGCATGGAGGGGTTGAAAGGGTCAGAGACTCTCAACAAACCCCTCGCCGCCGTCCCCCCCCCCCCCAGTGCAACTGTCTTCTTTGCTACAACAATGCGCAGGATTCTTTCCTGGTGGCAACTGGTGGTTTTTTGTGTTTTGTTTTTTTTAACTCAGTCAAGGTATTAGCTTTGGAAAAGGGGAGGGGATTCCTCGGGAAAGCACTTAACAAAGTATGTGCCGCCAAAGGCCATTCAGAAGCCTTTTTCTCCAAAGTGTTAGTTCCACTACTAAACCCGGGAGAGGATTGTTTTGTATGTGTGTGTTCTGAAAAGCCACTGAGAAAATGAAAGGAAAGGCGAACTAGGCCTTAGGCTGAGAATCGCTGACTTTTATGCGCCGCCGTGCATGGGTGGAATGAAGCACATTTTGGGTTTGTGATGCACATAACTGGGAGGCGAGTAAAGGTGGCTTAAAAACTTCTCGGTGATAAGTGTCCTTGTTTACTAGCTCCGAGCTTGCTTGGCCTGGGATGGCACACACCAGCTCAGCTGCAATGCAACCATGCAATGCGCAATGGGTCAGGGCGATCCTGTGCAGCTTTACTCAAAAGTAAGCCCCACTGAGTTCAATGGGGCTTGACCCTTCCTTGGTAAGTAAGTGTGCAGACAAGAGCCGTGTCGAGGGTGTTCTGCTGCGTCGGTAATGGCTTGTTCCTATTGTTATTCCTACGGTTAAATACAATCCTGTCAGGACGATCTGGTACGTTTAACGTTCTCCTCCACTACAGCAGCCTTAGGACATGCGACTCCTTTATAGTTTGGGAACTGGTTTGCACAGAGAGAGAACCTGTTCAAGACAGGCCTCGACTCAAACGCTCACTGGTCACAACCTAGGTAATCTTGGGACAATCGTCACCCCTTTTCCTGGACAATGAGCCCACACCCAAGTCAAAGTCACTCCAGCAGTGGGTCCAGAAAAGGTTTAGGTTCTTTGTGCACAAAAGATATACGTTCCGAGTTCCTTGATTCGTCTACTAGTCCGGATTCAGTTTATCAATACCAATCTTATGCTGACTCTGCTTAGATCCTCTGTTTCCAGCTGGTGAGCTCTAGCCAACCTCCCTTAGGCATCTGGAAGAAAGTTCCACGGAATTCTATGAGACTTTCTCCCCTGGCTGCGTCTATGTGTATTTACTGTACTTGGGAAAAGTACCACCAAATACAAGGGAACGTCTTCTCAAATGCTCAAAGATTGGGCTGCACACTCCGCATCCCCCTTAGCTAACAGGTTACTACCAAACGAGAGGAAGAATCGTCCCAAACCAATGGCAGTACAGTAGCTCAAAAGAGCTACTCCGCTTGCAAGCTTTGAATCTGGAATCCTCAAAAGGGTGTGAGTGGGAATCCGGATAGAAACTGTTTCTTTCTTGATGGGGGTAGGGGCGATTCACTTGACCTGAGCCTGTGCTGTTGGCACCCATGCTCTCAAGAGGCAACATCACACACGTGCATGCACGCATTTATGCTTAAAAACATATTTGGAAGAAATTGATTGTGGGTACTATCAATTTATTTGAGCGCTACCGACGGGTGTAGATGCAAACTACAGGTTTTGCCCTTTCTAGCTATTCAATGCGCAACGGTTTGCGCGCACACCGAGTGAAAATCAATAGTTTAGGCATAAAGGTGTATGTGAGTGTGTATAGGCTCGCCCAAACCCACAACCTGACTGATACTGAGTGGGCTGACTTCTAACCATGCAAGTATACAATGGCATCTATGGATAATCAGCAAGCCCGTTTCCGAACAGGCTTATACATTCTGGAACATGGGTCAGCTGATATGCCTGTTACGCGTAGGTGTGGGCGCGGGCATTCTATGTGCTGGTATCTTACATGGCTACGGGTCAAAATAGGTACAGAAATGCAACACATGCCTTCATTTGCAAGGGGGCAGTCAGATCCACAACCCAGTTAAAAGCGTAGTTTCATTGGGACTGCCCACCCACCAAATTCTTCGATAGTTAGTACCTTTAGTTTCAGTGGGATTTTATGCCACCGAAAATTGTATTTCTAGAGAGAAGCCTGCACCACTTTAAAGCTAAATGCTGCTGCTGCTTAAGTAGAATGCAGGATTTATGCATTCACACGCAAATAGGTGTCTGTATTGGTATCCCCAAATAGTCACATATGCCTTTATATAAACATCTCTCCCCTCCCCCTTTCAAATCCTAAACAGGTTTACTTGGAATTAGTCACACAGATCAGAATAAAGCATACACCCAGCTGCCCGGTCCTAGCCATGTTTACTGTGAAGCAAGTGCTTTTGCTCCCGGTGAGGTTCACTTCCTAGTAAAAAGGCGTTAGATCTGATTGCACACGAGTGTTTCAAGGTGGGAATGAAACGTCTCTTTTATTCGGGTGCATATACACGCGCGCGCAGACACGACGCCGCAATGCCAGAGATGCAGTGACGTCCAGCCCCGCTGGTGAGGAGCCACGAGGATGGATGTTGCCAAAGGAACTGTTTGCCTTCGAAAATCCTGCCCCCACCCGCGCCGCCCCGGTTGTTTTCATTCTTCCTTTCTGAATACCTTGTAACGCTCTGCAATTGGGGTGAGGGTTAAGTAAACAAGTGCAAAATCTTTATAGGGTTGGGTTTTTTGGGGGAGGGATATGAAAAACAAAGCAACTTCCCCCCTTGCAAACTAGGATCAAGGAAGCCAGACACATTTTTTAATGGTAAAATTCGAATATGTTTTTACTGGATTTAGAAACAGTTCCTCTTTACACAAGGAGCGTTTTTCATATGACACCGCATTCTCTTATAAGTCGAAAGGGGTGGTTTTATTTCAGAGTAACCAAAGTGTGTGTGTGTGTTATTTATATAATATATAAACAAATAAGGCGACTGAGACGTTAGAAAAAAGGGGAAGTAATGCAGCTGAAAGCAGAGGCAAAATATGCAGAAAGTCAATTCGGGCGTGTTTTGTTTTGTTTTTTTAACGCAAAAAGCTGCGTCTCGAAATATTCTGATATCTACTACGTTTGGGATACAACTGGCGCGATTCTCCGGACAGTTCTCCTGCGCAAGGCCCATTGTAGTGTGTTGGGGACTCATGGCTCTCCTTCGTCTCGCTGGCGGTGGGGTTTGCGCAAGAGCGTTTGGCAGAGGATTGTGTCCTGTGACGTGCAAAAATGTCTATCCGAGGGGAAGTGGGGCTGTGCCCGGAGGCGCGGTGGGGAAGAACTTGAAGCAAGTTGGAGATGTAAACATTAAACACCACGGTCCCAATACATTCGCCTGGAAACACGGGGGCTTAGTTAGAACTGAGGCGCCAATATTTTGAGGGGGGGAAGCACTTCCCCCTTGTTTATCAATCCGGATCCTGTGCATGTGCCTGGGCCCTACTACTTTCAAAGAGGCTTAGCCTAAAGGTTTGCACATTTATGTATTATTTTATTTATTATTACAAATGTAGAGGCCCTTCTTCTCCTCAAAGGGGGCGTGGGCGGCTCAAAATAATAAAATTGCTTAAAAAGAATAGACTACAGCAAAAGAATTCTACTTCAAGTAAACCAGATCATTCTTAGTTTTCAGAGGATACTCCTTCCTCTTCCTCTCTCCTCATCCTCATCAATTTTAATCGATCTTACCTGCACCTAGCTCCATCTGTAACAAAGCAATTGTATTATTTTCATCTAATACAAGATTTTTCAAACGTGCGCGCTCCATGTTATCCTATGCTTGTGTAAAAATCCAGTTTTAGGTCTAAGCTTTTGTAAGTACTGTGTGCGAAAGGCGGTTCACATATTTATGAAATAAATAAATAACTTGTTTGCAATGGCACATGACCTACAAGCAATGGAGATTTATTGCAAATAAATAAATAGACGAACGATTTTACTGGTATGGTGGTTATTTTCCCGGAGTTTGCAAGGATTTGCATCCTGGTTATATGAACAGAGTTCACGTGTAAGGAAGCATTATTGCGGATAAGCGAATTTCCAGCTTTGGGTTGCTGAAAACAATACGACCACTGGTATCATTTACTGGGATCCTCGAACTGTTAGTCAATACCTTCTAGGTTCTTTTTCTTCTTCTTTAAAAATGTGATCTATTGTTTCTCAAAGACCTTGAAAAGATTTTTTTGGGGGGGCAGGATCTAGACAACCTTCAAGTTATTACAGCCCCATAAATATCAGTGAGAGAATTAAGCAAGTGCTTAGAGATATCCTGTTTAAATCAATGGACCTCATCCTACGTACACAATACATGCGAGTAAGAGCCCTGTTTGAATTACTTCCCAGTAAGCTATCCCACTAAACAGTCGCAAGCTATGTAGCACAATGACTTGGAAGTAAATCTAGTTGACCTCAGTTGAAATTACTTTCCAGTAAACATGGCACAGGACTGGACAGCGTAAGGACTTAAATTTGGCTGTGTTGTGAAACACGCGCATGCTCAGCAGGCTTGTACACAAGCACACGCCATGCACATTTTCCACTGGCAAATGTTTTGAGAGCATGATCCAAACAGTTTACCATGCGTTTGCGTGGATAGGACTAAATCCTGGGGAATGTAGGGATCCCTTCATAGGTTTAGTTTTCTTTTTTGTTTTGGCAGAAGATGCTTTATCTAAACTCAGGCTATTTTCTCCCATGTCCCTGTTGACGAACTGTGCCTAAGGTGCCTTAAGGCGATTGAAGAAGGCGGCCTGCTGGTTAATTTAAAAGACCAAAAGACCCACCTTTCAATCTGTAACGGAGACAGGTAGCAGTTTAGCTCCCCAGCAGCAGCAGCAGCAGGAGAAGATGTGAGGGGAAGAATGCCTTTTTGCCTCCCTTTGCATGGTGAAGAGAATTATTTTGCATAAACGGACCGTTTGCCATTCTATCGATATGGGGTCTTTCTCACCACCAATATTGTTCATTCGCTCGGTCTACTTCGCTTTCCTAAAACTGAACTCACTGAAGCATCCATCTCTTCTGCACTCGAAGGGAGAGAGAAGTGTGTGTGTGTGTGTGTGTGTGTGTGTGTGTGTGTATGGTCTAGATTAAGAAACTATTTTGATACCAAGTTCAACTGTAATGGCAGACAGCAAAGAATGAGTGGCTTAGCTGCCTGGTGGAACAAGTAGATTTATTTTAGACAGGCATGAATATTTCAAAATTAATCAGGCCGACTATTACAGTGAAGGAAATTAAAGTGCAAAGCCCATTCCTTCCCACCCCCCGCCCCATAGTGTCGTGGCTAATATTTAATTTTCTCTTTAAAAAATGCCACCCCTTCTTTATTAGAATTGAAGGCGTGTGTGTGTAAGAGCCTTACAGCCTGTGTAAGAATCGAGCATCTTCTGTGGAAAAAGGCGGGGACAGACGGTCAGAATACGGGCTATTAATACGTTTGGATAATACAGTCTCTCTCTCCCTCTCTCCATCCCTCCCCCCAACTCCCAACACGCGACGAATGAAAGAACTGAACGTTTTCCCATACATCCTTTACGCGGATAGATCTGGAAGTTATTTCCAGAGATTCCGTGCCTTTCTGTACAGCTGTGTTAGGAGGCACTACTGTGACTAGTGAGGACGGGACGACCAAAGATGAGTTGGCCGTGTTGACATATGAAAGAAATAATAAAAAGAATTAAAAAGAGGACATTGTTTCATTGCACTCGCCTATAAGGACCATTGGAACATGGCAGCACCTAAAACATGCATTGGCTTTGTTGCGTTTTATAAACACGAAAGCAAATAACCCTTCATCCAGGGAAACTGATATTTCGACTTCAAAATAAGAAATATATAATTACTTTGGGTTTGGTTTTGTTTTTTTTACGTGTTCTTTCTTCTTCTTGATCTCCACCCCCCCCCACGTTGGCTTCAATAGCAAGGGTTCCCCCTCCCTCCTTTTCTCTCATTCTCTTATTTTTAAATTTGGTTCGGTTTTATTTTGGAGAACAACGTGCCATTTTAATAACTCCAGGCGAATACGCTGCCAAGAGCTCTCTCTCTCTGTGTGTATCCATCAGTTTCTATTTATTGTCCCATTTAATGGTAGTGAATGGGTTTTTAATGAAAAGTTGACCGGCTACTTTACTTTCTCCAAATCCTGTAAGTTTCAGTTAAATCAATGGCGCCTTTTCTGCCTCCGCCTTCCTTCCCCAACGTTGTTCTGTAAACAGCTCCAGTAACAGTTTAAGGCTGCAAACAAACTTTGATTCCTGCTACAACAGATGTCAGAGCTTCTTGAGTTTTGGCTGCGTCTGGGGACATCTTGCGATGTTTTTAGAGAACAGGACATGATCTCACATGGCGAGAAGCTCTTTAGTTCCTTAATCATTTCACGGTTCCTTCGGAGGCTTTCTTCCCACCTAAAACGTTTAGTTTCAGCTCACTGATCAGCTGCAAAGGCTCGACGGGGAGCGGAAGAGTTGAATTATTCCAACCTGCAAGCAGCCCCTAAAAAAAAAAGGAAAAAAAGTGGAAACTTTTTTTTTTTTACCCCTCTCTGTCCATTTCACCAAGTCCTGAAAAATCAGAATGGAATTAGAGAAAAACTACACGACTCCCAGGACTGGCAGATCAGGTAAGGACTGAGATTATTCGTTTGAAATGATGGAAATGAAAACATTTTTTTAAAATAAAAAACATCTTAGGGTTTAACATGTGTTTCAAAAGCTATAGACACATATACAGATAGAAAACCCCTGATGTTTATAGATTTATATAGAAAGGCTGCCCGTTTAAATAATATTACTCAGGAGTAGTCGCAGGGAAGTTCCATTGGGGTTACTCTCGAGTAAATTGTTGACGGACTGTATTTATTTCTCGCAAAGCACGTCCTGCCAAAAATCGGAGCTCTGAGTTTGAAGAAAACGTTATTTCGGGTGTCAATAAGAAGTTACTATTTAACCATACAGTGTGACTGCTATGTGTGTGCCTTTTAGGTGCGTGGATGTACATATCCTGTCTCTCTCTCTTTCTCGATGTGCGTTGTAGAATTTTCTTCAAAGAGGTTTATGTGCATAAATGTCCTGGAGACAAAGGCAGTAACCGGATCCTAAATATATTTTAAAACTTGGAAGGAATCTCAGCTGCCACATCGCTAAGATTTCTTTCTCGTTTGGGACCGAGATTTCTTTTTCTCCCCCCCCCCCCCAGGCTGCTGTGAATACAGCTTGAAAAGCCCAAGTTGCAACCTGCGTGACCGGAAACGCTAGACCCTTTCCATTAAAAAAGTCAGTGGAAACCTCCGCTATGTTGGTTTAATTGGGGTGGCGAGGATCCGGCTGCTGGAGACTTCAGAGTCGACCCGGATTATCTGAAGCGGTGGCACGGATGCTACTACCAGATCCAGGGTGCCTGCAGGCTTTCGGTCAGGAGAGAGCGAGCGAGAGAGACAGCAAAACGACCTGCCTGTCCGCCTGCCTTTTTTCTTTCCCTGCTCCCCGGCTACCCAGTGGGCTGCTATGACTGCGGCCACTTTCGAGCTCTACGGCCTCAGCATACCAAATCCACACCTCTTGGGCCTCTGGAGCAGAGAGGGGTGGCGGTGCTTGTAAGGAGAGATTTCAGAGCCAGAGAGATCAGAGCCAGAGAGATACTGGGTCAGCAGCCGAAACAGGACATTTTCCGACAAGCCTTTTTCGAACATTAGGACGAGCCTGTCATGCGGCCTTTCCTGGGATCTTCCCAGCTCCTCAGGGTCTCCTTTCTCTCCTTCCAGCCGGAAAGCCCCAAAGCTTAACTCTGGGGGCGAGCGCGCGTCTGGAGAGTGCCCTGACAAGCTGTCTATAAATAATGTGATTTCAAGGCGATCGATGAGCCCTTTTATTAGTTAAATCGTCTGAATAATCGTTTCATCGATAAAGCATTTCATTGCTCTTAGCTCCGGGCCGGGCCAGGGTGGGGTGTTAGGGGGTCTGGGAAGGCCCACAAGGAAGGGAGGTGAAGAACTGGATTTTTAAATATATATATTCCGTGCCACCCCCCTCCGCCACCTGCTTCTCCGTTCCTCCGGTCAGCAATTCCAAAGGTGACTTGCATGCTGAGCACCAGAGACAGCCCTCCCCCTGTCCTCCTCCTCACCCCCGGCACAATTCGCTAGCCCGTCTCCCGGCCATCCGATCTCCTTCCGCATTGGTTGGGTCGGTGGGGCGGCGAGAGAGGAGGGGGCTGTCGGCGCAGCAGCGTCTCCGCGCCGTTCGCCGCGATCGATTACTTAGCAATTATTTTTGCACAGGGATGGAGCTGCGCGCGGGCTGATTCTCTGCGGGTTGCGAGGAGGGCTGGTGGCTACTGCAGGCCAACGGGTCTTCTGAGCCTCAAGGCCTCTGTGTATGTAGGACAACCTGCGATAGAGATATCCCAACCCCACTGGGGAGATTAAAGGCAAAGGGGGGGGGTGCGAAAACCCCACCCCGTCTCTCTCCTTGGAGCTTGGTGGGGAAGAGATCTTCTCGGTCCTTCTCCTCCCCCTGCGTAATGTCGCCACCCGCGCCTGCTGCGCACTGGCTGCTGGCTCGGCTTCTGGGGCCGCTTGCCAAGAATCTTTGCCTACCCGCCGTCGTACAAGGCGGGCAGTTGTTCCACCGCTCTCTTTCCCTGTTTGAAATCGCTGCTCGTCACTCAGGCACCTCTCTGATTTAGGGGCACAAGCCACGTCTCATTCCCTGAAAAGTCGTCTCACGGCAAAAAGTCGGCAAAAACAAACTCCCCCAAGGTTGCGATGGCGCTGAGGAAGCGCGCGTAAAAGCGGCCAATGCGCACATTTTGGACACTTCGGGCCCTCTTCGGTTCCAAAGATCAGCCCAGGACAGGTGGATTTTAACCCAAGTCGTGTCCCCCACTCCCGCCTCCAAATAGAGTGTGCCTAGGAAATTCTTCTCTGGTCTGGGAAGATCAGCTTGTTTGTTTGTATTTTTGTTGTTGTTTAGTCGTTTAGTCGTGTCCGACTCTTCGTGACCCCATGGACCAGAGCACGCCAGGCACCTCTGTCCTCCACTACCTCCCGCAGTTTGGTCAAAGTTTGTATGGGGGGGGGGTAAAGTTTGTATAGGGGGGGGGGTAAAACGCCAGACATAACACGCGGCGTAAAGAGGGCGGGGAGGGTTGGCTGAAACAGAGCAAAGGTCATGGAAAGGTGACCCCCGAGGTGATAATGATTGGGGCACGTCGCAGAACTGTTAAAAAAAAAAGCGGGGAGGGGGGAGAAAACATGGAGACGTAGGACATTCTGCAAGAGGCGGAGAATACTTTTATAGAGTTTATTATGTTCATGACGCTTAATCGAGTAACTTAAGTAGAAAGGCCTGCCCGGCAGGGATTGCAAACCGGATGGGGACAATGGGTGGAGAAAGCAAAAGAAGGACTCATTTTGTATAGCCTACTCTTTGCTAAGAAGGAAGGGCTACTTTTCCATACTGAATGAAGTCTATCCCTCACTCTCTACTAGAAGCTTCAAAACGATACATACAATAGTCCCCCTCCCCCCTACAGATTATTTACTTCTGAGTCGACGCTTCGAGCTCCGTTTAAGCCATCGGGACTAGCTTGCAACTATCCTCTCAAGAACGTGGCTCCATCACATCTCAGACGACGGGCTCAATCCACGGGGAAGTTCTGCGCAAAGCCCCACTGAAATTTAGGGAAGCGGCCCACGTGCAAAGTCTGCTCTTTGCCGTGGATTGTGTCTAGCCTCAGCCACTTTTCCCTTGGAAAGAGAGGGAAAGGCGTCATGTCAATTTTCCATATTTGCTCAGCCCAAGACGTGGTTATTTACTCCGAAGAAAAGTCCGCCGAGTTCGTGCCAGATTACAATAGGTGTTTCCCCTCCTCTCCCAGTAAAATTGAGCTAAATGTAAACATCCTTGGTTTTAAAGATCATGCTTAGGCTCAAATGTTCCTCTTCTGTGTCAATTCTAGACCTAGTACTTGGAAGGAAGACATATTCCTTGATTTCATGGAAGCGTGGCTCCAAGCCAGAGTTGCTGTACCATGGCTGTGATTCTAAACATGCAAATGGGATCCTAAGCTTGTTTATTCGGAAATAAAAGATACTGAGTGCAGATGGGTTTACTCCTTAGTAAGTGTGGCGAGGACAGAACCTAAAGGGACTTATGCTGCAAGGAAGCACCTTGGATACAGGCCCCGTTACGCGCACGCAGCTTTAACAGAGCCCGTCACATCTACCCATGCTCCAAATAAAATAAGTAGGTCTGATTCTTCGTTCAGAAGGCCTATTTCAGACACAGCCCCCCGCCCTAGAAAACCTCCAGTCGGACTGTGAGCTTGGTTGGGGACGGGGAAGTGATGCAAGTCCATGAGCGTGAAAACGTAGGCCAGGCAAAGCTCGATTGAGAGCCGCCCCGGATCGACGGCGTGGGGGCTATGGGGAGTTCACTTGTTCTCTGCACCGAAACTTTCTCTCTCTCTCCTTCATTGAGAACAACGCCGTGTTGATGGACAATCCCGGTGCCTCTCGTGCCACTGAATCCAGACAGTCTGTTAAGGGAGGCGCTTTTCCCCTCTGTGACCCGTGAAATAATCTATAGAATTGTTTACTTTCAGCTCTGATCTCACTGTCAAACACACTCCTGGGTGCAACACACGTGGGACCCACGCTTCCACTCTCGGCTTGGGCCATCCTGGGTGGGTAACATCGTTACTCGCCTCGCTTTGTAGGGTATAGTTCCTTTTCTGGTAAAAGAGAGAGAAGGGGGGGTGGGATGTGGCTGTCCTTGAGGGCGATGGCAGGAACCAGCCCACCATTTAGCTATGGGAGAACAGGAGAGGGTGTGTTAAGCGGTATCTGGGGCCTATGGGCAGAAATCAGGGGAGATTTCGCCCGCAAAGGAAATGCGGGCAGTCCAGATTTAAGTGGAAGGGGAAATTTCGGCAAGGACCCGTCTTAAATCAATCTGGGAATGAGGGTGATGGAGGGAGATACTCATTTAGTGTGTTTGTTATTACATTACATTAACCAGGGACAGTGTTGATAACGGCAGGCGTTTATGCCACAAAGGGCAAACTGTCAGCCTTGGTTTTTTTTATAAAAGTAAAAGGATTTGCTGCTGTGACGTACACGGTACATAAGGTGAGGATGGTGATAATGGTGATGAAGATGATAGCTGGTAGCTTGCAAGATACAGAATGGTCGTTGCTGCTGCTGCTGCTGCTGCTATAGCTCTCTGCGTGCCTGGCACTTTAACAGAAGCAAAATATTCCTTGCAACAAGGACTGCACACTTTGGTTTTGCTCGGGGTGGCGGGGGAAGGCCACTAACTGCATAGATCCAGGGAGTTGGCCTTAGAGGAAAGTGTTCCTGAAGAATAATCAATTCTGATTATTGGAAACGCGGGTGTCTGTGTGGACTGCAGTAATGACACTGATGTGTCCCCCTCCCAGCAGTCAGGAAACGGTGAGCGACAATCTGACAATGCACAAACCACTTGCAGTAAAGGAGCTTGGATTAAAGTGATGACAGCAGCGCGGATAACCTACAGGCCTACATCTCTTGAGTTCAGGTGTAACTGGATTGCGAGTCACGCGGGGAACGTGTGAAAGAAGATTGCCACCCGGGTTCTAAACGTATTTACTCGCAAGCGGAGTATTTTAAAATGGAACTTAAAGGCGCGCACAGCATCCTGGTGCTAAATACAAATAGGCCGCGGCAGACTAGAGGAAAGCTCCGCCCCAGCTAAGCTTCTTCTCCAAATATTTTTGCGCGTTAGTGCTGAGTTCTGAGTGCCGAAGTTCTCCAAGCGTAAAGCTGGTGGCAACACAAGCATGGCTGAAAATATCTCTCCCCCCGCTGTTTCACACTCCCTTGACCTACGCAACCACAATGTTATTAAAGGTAAAAGTAATAGCCTACTAATACACTGGCTTCAGTTTAGTTTAGCATGGAATTTAAAATCTCCCTCTTCCCCTCTCTCTTCCTCTAGTCTCTCAAACACACACACACACACGGAGTGGGGGGGCTTGCAGGTTCCCTTTTCCATTCCAAAACAAACCCCGCGGGCTCCACTGCTCAATTGGCTACAAGGAAATACAACAGCAGATGCGCCAAAAAGTGAAAAGCGCGCCCTGCAATGCAAACATGCGAAGGAAAAGGCGAAATATGAAAACGTTTCTTCCCAGGTTGTTGATTGTCTGAAAATGAGGGTTGATACAGAGTATCTCCTGTCTTCTTCCGTCCTACCTTCCTTCCTTATTTTGCTCAGGAAATCTTGAGGAGGCACGTGCACCCTGCCTTAACTTCAGAGAGATGATCTGCATATAATCCAATTAGTCTTGCTTTCTGTACAAACACAACGCGCCTGCAGCCAGATCCCCCCACCCCTCGGCCCGTTGTTCAACCTGCTTCAGTTAATAGAAGAAAAAGAAAGTAAGAAGGTCAAGACTGGCAACAAATTAGGCGCCATTAACACCGAAGGCCATAGTCCATCAGGGAGGTTCTCCCATTGAAATGAATGGGAATAGTGCTCCCGCGCTGGCCTCGTTTCTCTCCATGGGGCTCGCTGTCCTCGTTTCGAAACGTTTACATTGTTTATGGGCGCGTTTTGCAAGGGAGAGAAAAAAAGGGAGCATGTGTGGTGGGACTTCTTCAAAAAGGATTCTTTGAAAAACCTGCCAAAGTTGCTTCTTTTCGTTAGGAATGGCTGTGACTCACGAGTGGGATCCCAATCCACAAATTAAGGGGAGGTCTGGCATGAAAAGAGAACGGTTTGATCTATTTCCTAATAGATCTCAGTCACCTGTGACTGTCGAATTCTGGAGCCAGGATTCCTTGGGAGATCTCGTTTTCTGAATGCCCTCTTTGAACACCAGGACGATCTTAAAGCTAGGCGGTCGCTGGCAAAAAGCATGACTTTTTAAGTGGTGGCTCCAGTCCTCATTAATCCCTTCTCTAGGGTGTTTGCCACTGGTCTTGAGGCTCATGGTCAAGGTTATTATTCTGCTTTAAACGTATTTTCGTCGTTAACTCTGCTGCTACGGCTGCTTGCTCTTTTATCTCACTTGATTGCACCAGGGTTGGTTTAGTAACCCAATGTATGGTTTTTTTGTGTGTGTAAAGCCCACGCTGTTCAATGGAGCTTTATTCCAGGGTAGTCTACAAAGGTTTGCAAATTTAGCTGTGGTGTTCTATATTCTCCTGCGTCTAGACAAAATGTCTGTACACTAAT
Organism: Podarcis muralis; assembly: GCF_964188315.1. Lineage (NCBI taxonomy): Eukaryota > Metazoa > Chordata > Lepidosauria > Squamata > Lacertidae > Podarcis > Podarcis muralis. The sequence continues at coordinate 6,036,645 of NC_135671.1, read as the reverse complement.
AGTAGTACAGTAGTAGAAGTAGTGATGGTGGTGGTGATGATGATGACAGTAATAATACTAATACTAATACTTTCGATGGGGATAAGCAACGAAACCCCCTCCATGCATCTCCTCTGACGTTCCCCCCTTAAATCGGAGGGTTGCGATTTATCTCTCTACGTGTAAAACCGAGCAGGATTTGTGAGGCTGAGAAAGAACTGTGCAGAAGGAGAGAAGTGCTATACTCTGGATGGGGGGGGGGATAAGCAGTGTAAAGACCAGTGTAAATTCTGCCTACTAAATCAGTGCCGACCCAACCACATATCCTGGGGCACTTTTAAAAAGTTATTTAATCGGAGCATTCAACACGCGCTTGGAAGGCAGCAGTCTGGGCACACCCTTAACTTGGGTTGGAAGCAGCAAAAAGGTTAATCAATGGGACCTAAGAGATGTGGTGGGCCGTAGTGCACATCTCTCCGGCTGAAATCACTGGGATTTAAAGTTGCTTAATGAATGAATGAAAATCGGTCATTAGAATGAAGACTCCATTGCTTTCAATAGGGCTTGGTTCCAAGTTAATGTGTCCAACCATGTTGGTTGCAGAACGTGATCATTATCATTGCTGCTGCTCAGTTGTTGTTGAAGTGCTTCACCTCTCTAACAGCAGTGCTAGAATGACTGAAGAGACAGAGGGTTTATATACATCTCTCTCACACAAATCGTCAGAGGACACAGGGAGCGCTCTCTCACGCAGTTAAGCCTAAGCACTTGGGCTAAAGCTGTGAATTCCACTAATTTTAGCACGATTGAGGATCTGGGTTCAATAAATAGGACACTGCCTTTAAATCAGCGGTTGCCTGATCCTCGTAGATACAAAGACGCGCGGAATTAGAGTCCTCTGAGAACGCAGTTTGTGTGTGTGTGTAAAAACTGGCCCTGTATTTTGTTATGGCAGCTCACACTGAGCATTATTTTGCAAACAGAGAAAGGGTAGAGGGGAAGGGAGGTCCTCCCCTCCCCACTCCGCGATCACGCCCCTAACATCTCTGCTTTCTATTTAGTCGAGTATGTACACGCTATGCGAGCAAAAGTGAAGTCGACAGGCGCTTTAGAAGAACTTCGGCATCCTCACCAAATCCCATCTAGCTGTGACAAGCGCATTGGGGAGCTGAGCGGGGGCAGGGCAGGGCGGGGGGAATGAAGCCGTGCTACGCCACTTTTACAGCCCCACCACTATCATAATCCTAAACATGTTTGCTCACAAGGGGGTCTGGGAAAGTATTCGAGGCTTAAGCACGAGCACACAAGTGTGCTGTTCACACGACGTGGACGTTCTTTTCTCGAGGGCTTCCAGTGCCCAAGGCGTGGGTGTAACAACCCCACGAACGAAAGTGCTCTAGGAATGGAAAGACATTGCATTTCGACATACTGTGAAAGAGCCCTCTCGGTCTTTTTTTGATCTGGGGGGGCTCATTGACATACGGGTGTCACCCCTTCATACTGTAGTCATGAAGGTGCCATGCGTGTATATATTGCGCTTGGGTGTTTGCATTCAGAACTGTGTGCGTGTGTTTTTCCTCCAAGGGTGTAGGCTATCTTGAATTTCTCCCGAATAAGCTTGTATGGAATTGGGCTGCACACTAACGTAGCCAGGCTTTTTTTTGGAGTGGGGCAGGCCTTTTGTTGGGGGGGGGGCAGAACCTCAGTGTGCTCTGTATTTTTTATTTTTATTGATTTAGGGGGACAGCTTCCCCTTCCTTGGCTATGCCCATGGAGCTGCATCTTAGAGCTAAGTCTATCAGGGCTTTGTCCTTGTAAATTTTCCTGCACCTGCTTTGAAAATTAAAGAAGAGTGTATTTGACCCCCCCCATTCCCCCCACTTACACCTACAACCGATTTCTGATTGACATTTGCATTTCTGATCTCCATCACTGAGGTCCTTTTAAGACATGGAGCACAAGGGTACCCTCTGGCTGAATCTGAAACCGGTGCCTAGAACCTGGTGGCTTATAATGTTATGAGGATCCTTGGAATATATTACTCCTTTTGCCCCTACAAAGAACCTTGATTGAGAGTTATTTCCATTAAAGAGGTTTGAACCTGACCAGTTAACATGCATGAACACAGCATAGGAGTGGAGAAGGAAAAGAAATGGAGTTTGGAATTATTTGTATCCAGCTTAGTCATGCTGGCCACATGACCCGGAAAAACTGTCTGCGGACAAACGCAGGCTCCCTCGGCCAATAGAGCGAGATGAGCGCACAACCCCAGAGTCATCCGCGAGTGGACCTAATGGTCAGGGGTACCTTTACCTTTAAACATGATACACATACAGTGCAATCCTACAAGTGTTCACTCAGAGATAAATCTCATTGTGTTCAGATGAAGCTGACTTCTAGAAAATTGTGCATAGCACTGCAGGTCTAGGAAGTTCACTGGGAATCAATGGGATTTTGTTTCCAAGTAAATGTATTTAGGATTGGAGTTACAGATAGGTAGCCGTGTTGGTCTGCCATAGTCAAAACAAAAAAAATCCTTCCGGTAGCACCTTAAAGACCAACTAAGTTAGTTCTTGGTATGAGCTTTCGTGTGCATGCAGGTATCTGAAGAAGTGTGCATGCACACGAAAGCTCATACCAAGAACTAACTTAGTTGGTCTTTAAGGTGCTACTGGAAGGAATTTTTTAGGATTGGAGTGTCACTGTTCCCATTCAAATCAGCGAGTGAGGCAAAAACGGAGGACACATCTCTCCCTTCCTCCCTCTCTTGCAAACACACTCACACACTCTTCTATGACCAGGTCTAAGCAATACCAGGTAAGCACCAAATCCCAGGACCTTGCAGGTAGGAAGCCACCTAAGTGGAGAGAGGACTCCATCCAAAAACTTTGTTGTGAGGAATGTGCAACCAGGGTAAACGAAGGTTGGCCAGACTGGAACTCCCCCTGCTGCTAGTTCCATAAGGGCTGCAGCAGTGAGTTGCCCACCATCACTTGTTCCCCAAGTGGATATTTTGGGAGGAAAGGCCTAGAGAGAGGACTCCAGGTTTACAACCCTGGGAATGTGGAGAGGCTCTATTCGCAAGCCAACTGAGCAAGAGCACTTGGGTGGGAGTGAATTGCTAGCCATTGAGGTCAGATAAAGCTGGCTGCTGCAGTGGGAGGCTGGAGTCCAGGGGTGTTGATGGGATTTGATGGGCGACATTTTAACAAGCATTTTGGTGTTTTGAAATGCACCTCTTTATATTTAAGAGCCCACTGAGGCCAGTCGCCTCTCTGGTCTAATGCCTTGTTCTCACAGTGGCTAGCCAGATGTCTGTGGTAAGCAGGACCTGAGCACAAAGCACTTTCCCAACCCGTTATTCCCAGCAACTGGTATTGAGAGGTGTGTGAGTGTTTCTGTTTCTGTGTGAATGGGGTATATTTCCTCTGACAGTGGAGGTAGAACATACCCATCAGGGCTAGTAGCTATTGATTGATAACCTTTTCCTCCTTGAATTTATATAACCATCTTTCAAACCCATCCAAGTTGGTGGCATCACATCTTGTGAAAGTGAATTCCATAGTTTTAACTATGCACTGCATGAAGAAGTACTTTCTTACTTCACATACATACACCTAAGTGACTTTTTTACCCAAGTAAAGCATATACAGTGGTACCTCGGGTTACATACGGTTCAGGTTACAGACTCCACTAACCCAGAAATAGTACCTTGGGTTAAGAACTTTGCTTCAGGATGAGAACAGAAACCGTGCTCCGACGGTGCAGCGGCAGTAGGAGGCCCCATTAGCTAAAGTGGTGCTTCAGGTTAAGAACAGTTTCAGGTTAAGAACGGATCTCCGGAACGAATTAAGTAGTTAACCCAAGGTACCACTGTATTGAAAAGAACTCATACGGGTGTTTGAAAACACTGATACCACACAGGTATTGGCTGTGACTTCCTGCTAATTGTACACTCAGTAGAAAACAGGTATGTCACTCTGTAATATGTGAAAACAGGCTGCAGAATCCCTTTAGAATTGATTAAAAACCACTAACAGTTCCATAGGAGCCAACTTCTAGGGGCTGAGGTCCCTTTGGCCCCCATAATAAAATATTTGAGGGGGCTGAGCCCCCCCCAAAAGTTGATAGGCAGTTACATTCAAATGGTGTGTGCACCACATTTTGTGATTGATTGTGCAGGGCAGGGCTTACCTGAGTCCCCAAATATTTTAGTCAAATTGGCACCCCTGAACGATGCAATCCTCTGTGTGCCTATTCCAGAGCAAAATTACCAAATGAATGTGCACAGGATTGCAGCCTAAATTAACTTAACAATGGACTTAAATCCAATGTGTTTTTGATCAGCTGTTTTGTGGGTGGTGGCCTAATATCGCTGAACTCAACTGATTCAAAACAGAACCTTGAATGTAGTCATTCCCTTTCCTTGCTGAATAAACTGTTATTTTTAATTAATGTCCAGGAACATTCTATTATAACAGCAAAGTGAGGATTCAAAATGCCTAAGGCTGTTGTTGGCCTTCCTTATGCATGGAGCAAAATTAAACAGTCCACGGTGAGGCATAGCTTTAGAAATAATCAGACATAAATACATACTCTAAAAAGTCACTCTCAGTCTGGACAAAAGTCAACCCCATGTTTTCTTCAGGAAAAAGAGACAGATTTAAGAACTGATGCACATACAGCTTGCTGAAAATTCCAGCAAGGCGCTGACATGGAGTGGAGGGTGATATGAAATGGTTAGCATTGACTCTGGTGAGAGCATATGGGTGCAGCAAGTTTGTATGGGGAGAGGCGTTCATCAATGACCGGAAGAAAGTGTCCAAGCTTGAATACAAAAGGGAACCATCTTCAAAGGCTGTTGAGCTGGGAAAGGGGGTGGGGGAAGAGGGAAAGAAAAGAAAACCGAGACACTGGTCTCTGTGCCCTGAGAAATCTTTGTGTTGTTTCATTTTCTCTCCCTCTTCCTCACCCAAAGTTCCTTGCAAATGAATACATGTTGAAAATTCACAGCCTGGTTCATATCCCACTCACAACGAAAGCACACTTGAACTTAAGAATACCATTTGACTGTGTTTTGTGGAAAGGGTGATCAGAAGTGATTTTGCAGCGGAAAGAGGCCTAGAGGAACTCACTCTTATAGTGGGTGTCTCCTCTCAAGGTCCTTGACAAATGCGGTTTGGGGTTACTATGGAGCTGAAAGATCACATTCTGAGACGTTTCCTTTCCTTTGTAAAAGTGCCCTTCACCCTCTGTTGTTGTTATTTAAAAACATGCTTCTCTGAGCTTTAGATCTAACTAGGAGTGTCATTTTAGATTTCATTCACACTGTGTGTGTGTGTGTGTGTGTGTGAGAGAGAGAGAGAGAGAGAGAGAGAGAGAAGGAGCAGATTTAGTGGCAACATTTAAGGAGCACAGGATAGCACCCTGCATTTCAGACAGATGAACTGTGTGCTAACATGAGGTATAAAAGTAACATGCCAATGATCTGAAGAAAATTGTTTCTGGCGGTTAGTTTATCCAAGAGCAGGCCTTTGAGTCATACTCCCTCTGATAATCCCGTCAAACATACTATGCGCTGCAAGAATCAAACACTGGCTATTTGATATTATATTCAATATTGAATATATTAAATACTTCTGCTCAGAAGTAAGTCCCAATGGTTGAAATGAAAAAAAATATCCAGTACATTTTAAGACAATTTTTTTGGTGAATTTTAAAATGTCTCATAATATGAGTATATCAGCCACACTCCTTTTGTTTAAGTCAACAGATCTGTGGCTTTGCCATAGGGTATAGGCCCATTTAATGTAACCACAGTAGAAGCCTAGTGAGTCAATTTACCTGAAATATAAGTGATTTGTAAGGACAGCCAAGTGGCCTTAAATTTGAGGTGGGGTGTGTGTGTGCCTCTCTAAATGACATCCCCGGGCTTACGTTATGAATGAACCATAAGATCAAGTAAACAAATAATTAGTCAAAGCTGCATGTGAGAAAAGCCCACCCCTGATAAAACACACAGTTGGAGGGCTATTTAAACAATTGCCTTTCTTGTGTTTCAGACCATATGTGATTATTCCTTAGGTTTACCTTCAGCCACCAGAAAAGCTCTTTAAAAACATGCAGCTTGGTTTGTAAATGCCTAGGAGTCAGACCTTTCAGATAGGTTCAAAAGCAGATCTTTCCTATGAGTCTTATCCATCCCTCCAAAAGATACCCCCTCACACTCCACCAGTACCACAAAAATCAGAAATAGAACTCCCATATACTCCAGGAGAACCCAAGAGCTTCCCTCAAAAGGGAGCAAACTCCGATACGCTGTCTTTACTCAGAGACAACACCTACCCAGACCAGTGGGGTGTGGAGTTTGTCTAAAAATTGTCTTTGGCTTGTGCTTCTTCTGGAGAGAGGGTTACTCTGCAAACATAAAAGCAAACACCCAGAGCACCAGCTCCCCCATTTCCTACCCTGCCCATCCAGAACTCTGGTCTTAACCATGGGCTGGGCGCTTTGCCTCTCCCGCTGACATCCATCGAAAACAAATAAGCAAGAATTGGTTTAAGGACTACAAAGCCATCTCTGAACTTTACGCACACACAAACTCCACCACTCTTTTCAAAACACACAGACCGTTCCCAGCACAATGGAGGGGAAACAGGTTATTGGCAGTGGTTAAGGACAGCTGCTGTCCAGTGAATCTGAATGGCCTAAGATTTAAACTGTTTTAGTACCATTTTTGCTGCTAGTATTAATCCAGGCACCACCATAATATTAATGGACCTTGTGGCATTTACTGAGAATTCTGTGGACGGATTCTGGGCTTCAAACTGCAGGTGAGGGGTGGGTGGGTGGGTGATGGTTTTGTTGACCCCTGTCCCCACGTAAAAAAGAACAGCAACAGCGCCCGAGGACTGGTAAGCTAAACTAAGTCTTTATCCATGATATGCTAGTTTTCTATATTCAGGCAGCAGTTGGAGTGGGGCGGGGTTAAACTTGTGGGAAAGTGTTAAAAAATGCAGTCCTCTCACTCTCACCATTTTAAGCTGCAGTCCTAAAGAGCAACCTGGGAACTAAGTGGGAACTTCTGAATAGAGGCGCTTAGGATCTTCGCTGTCTTCCAGTCGACCCTCTAAATCTGCATACCTTTTCGAGCAGCTCTTGTCAGTCCGATCATTCTTGGGGATGCTTGAGGACGGATGGGTGACCATCAGAAAGAGAGATAGGCATGTGTGCGTGTGTCCTGATTTCCACTGGCAGCCAGGGGCCAAAAAGAAGCCACACTTGTGACGCCTCGCAAGAGGAAGTTCTGTCCTTCAGATAAGCCAACTTTGGCTTCTGACGCCTCCCTCTTTCGTCCCCCTACCCTTCTCCCTATGGGCTCTAATTCGTCGGCACTTCAGCGTCTCCCCGGGGCGACTCGCCTCTTACGATTTCCGCGAAATTCGCTTCCCGATCAGGACGATTAGGATCGCAGCTTGGTGCGCCCTCGACCTCCCTCAGCTATCGATCTTTGCGCGCACCTTGCAGCGATTAATTCTGGAAGTACTCTGGAAAGAGGGGGGGGGGGGACAGGGCCTACTTTCGAAGGCCTCGCGTTAGGAGTGAATTTCCCCACCGCCTCACAAACAACACCCCTAGAGCCTTGCCAGGCGGACTCATAGTGGTGGGACGCGCAAGGTTCTCGCGCTCATCCTCGCTAACTGGGAAAATGGGGCTGTTTTTTCCATCCTTGCATTGGATGGACCGGCCGGCGGAGAAGCAGCAGCATCTTTGCTGGGAATGTCCCTTTCTGCCAAAGCCTCGTGACCTTTGCTGCCGCTTTTCGCTAAGTTTGGAGCTCTCGACGCTTGAGATCTGCTTGAGAAAAAGGAGCAAAAGCTTTAATAGCTTCTCATGTCGCTGCGCACAAAAAGGTCTGTCCTCAGGCCTCTTCGCACACAACACTGCTCGGTCACAGCAACCCGAGATATCAAGAGCGCCATGTTCAATAGGCCAACCTATAGATGGAGGAGCACCTCTGCATGGTGGGGAAGCGTGCACACAATTTGGGGGCCTTGCTGTCCACATTTCACACAGGGTTTTTCAGTGATCCTTTTTGCTTGCGTCTTTGCTAGGTGTGCGCGTTACATTTTTGTGTGTCAAGACATACTGTGAATTGTACGCTTTAGTAACAACTCTTTGTTCAGACAGACACAGAAATGTAGCCTGTGTTTCTTTGCTGAAGGAACCCTTTCGAAATCGCCACACTGTTAAGTGCAGCTGTAGAAAGAGAGGCATCCTGGGAGGACGGTGTGGTTTTTATTTTTATTTTTATTTTTAAAGGAACTCCCAGACACGACTGCAGCTGAGCAAGAGGCATTCAGATCCAGCTCTGTTAGAGTCAATGGTTTTTTCTCTTCTGATTCCAAGGATGGGTCGTATCGACGTAAAACGATAGTTACTGGTTTTTGGGCGTGCAATCTGGGAGTGACTGTGCCTGCGGCCGCAAATATTCACCTGCGCTCCTGTAGCAGAAACGAGTGCAACGATGTATTCAACTAAACGCAGTACACTGCTAAGTGTGCATTTACGATGCTTTAATTAGGTGCAAAAGCAAATTAATACAAAAACTTATATTACATCTCAGTGATAATGCTATGCTATCTTGAGCGTGTACGTGTGTATACTATGTAAAAACAGGGGAAATATAAAATGGCAGTTATACAAGACATAAGCATATTCACATATAGAAGGCCATGAAGGTTGTATAGGCGCAAGCACGTCATATGACACCTTGAGTCATATGACCAATATTGCTCTGTGTGTTTTCCATCACGTGTACCACAATGTTTTAGGTGCAGACACTGTTATGCCTATTATATTACAGTAAATACAGGACAGCAGAACAAATGTGGGTCTGAATGTGTGTTCACACATATCCAGGCATAAAATCAGGCGCTGTCCCCATTTGTCTGTAGCTTACTGCGAAACACTTGCACTTGGAAGCGAGTCTCATTCATTAATTTCTGTGGAACTTCGGCGGTGCATTCGGATCCTAACGATGTTCATGCAGAAGTAATTCATTTTATTTCTTATTTGGGGTTTCAGTAAGTCTTAACCCCTTAACAATATACCTTAACAGGGCTGTGCGTTGTTCCCGGCTTCAGAGGCGCGCGCCTGTATTTCTATGCACATAGGAATATTTTCAAAATATTACCGACAATGCACGGGGATCCAGTCCTCGCGTTTTTATTTTGTTATTTTCCCCACAAAGTAGAATGACAAAGAGCATAGTTACTTAGTTCTGCCATGCATATGAAACCATATCCGGTAATAACTGTACATTTCATGAATTCTGAATAAAGCAGGCGAAAAGAGACCGTATCGAGTCACTTTAGGGCGGCGAGTCATGTGCTATTTCTAAAGCCAAGGAGACGAGCGAACGAGCGGTTGCTCCCTATATTTAATGATCCTTATCTCGCTTCTCTCATTTTGAAGCCCGCTTTATAAAAGGGAGCACTCTGATTTTATATATTTATCTCTCTGTGTGTAGCGACAGTTTTAAAAACAATCGCAATAGGGTTTTTTGTTTTTTAAAAAAACAGACTTAAAATGTTCACACACCCGTCTTGATGGGGTTTTACTAAAATGCAGACCGTGACAAGTGGGACTCATTTGCTACTGGAGAGGGAACAAGTTCAGGACTGGGCGACTAGTCGAGGCCTTTCGTTGCGCGCAGGGCACGAGTGGATCGCGTCCTCCGCCTCAACCGCCCGCGTCAGTGGCTAGGGCAGCCCTGAGGCCTCTTGCGAGACGGGTTTCCCCGGCTGTTGATGGGAGTTCAATGGCAAAATCGATGAGGTCGGACTTGGCAGGTGGTGAGACGGAAGGAGACGCGCTTGGAATTACGGGCGGGCAGCGGCGTCTCCAGGCGAACCCAAGACCCTCCCTCTAAAGGGAACGAACTTTCCTAACCTCTGATGAAAGGAAACAAATTCCTTTCCCCGAGCACCAGTGTCCCAGCTCCTCCCCACACACCCCGCTCCATTCTCCGCGCCTCGGGAGGACGTTCTCGAGGCTCCCTCTATGGGGACCGAAGGAACACAAGCCTGGAGCTGAGAGAGGTTTGCAGATGCTTGGCTGATGCTCTCCCTCTCCCAGCTCAAAGAAAGGGGCGACACAAAACACAATTCATTCTCCAACACACATGTGCTCTTATTCCAGGGGTACCTACTTGAATAAAACGGGGGGGGGGGGAAGCAGGTAGGTAAGCCCCGCCCCGCATAATCGATCACATGCACGCACACTATTTGAATGGCAATGCCCATCAACCTGGGAGGTACCCGTCCCTGCCCCCTCAAATATTTTATGGGTGGGGTGGGGGGGGCCGAAGACCTCTCAGCCCCTAGGAATTGGCTCCTATAGCTCATTCTCTCTCGCTCGCTCTCTCTCTCACACACGTGTCAAAACGGATAAGTATATATTTAGCTCTCTCGCGCGGGTTCAACTACACGCAACGCAATCCTGCAAGTCTCACACCTTGCGCACAGGATTGCAGGCATAGACACACGTTCGTACACAGGCAATACTTTCAGTCAGAACACATTCTTATACACAAATGCCAGGGCAGGAGGAAGTACGGGGACATTTTCTAAGGCCTGGTTCACACATGCAGCGCGCATCAGCTTCCTACATGACGACACCTGAGGACTGACGTCTGAACGCATAAAGAGACTCCGTAGAGAAACATCTTGATGCAGGGCGGAGAGTGAAGCCCCGTCTGCGGTGATTAATCTGAGATAGCCAATCTTCACCTCCTGAAAATAATGGCTCGACGTGGCAGCTAGCAAGGGGGGGAAACAAACCTTTCAGAGGGTTACAAATGTAAGCAAACATTTTTAGATACACTTCTCTCTCTCTCTCTCTCTCTCTCTCTCTCTCTCTCTCACACACACACACACACACAAAATCACACATTTCCACGACTGAACCAGGAAACGGAAGCTTTCAATGTTGGGGAGCCGGGGCGGAAGGTTTCTCCTCCCGCACAAAAAGGACAAGCCTTGAATAATGGGGACAGGAAGGAAAGGGACAAATGAAATGCACAGGCCCACTGCCTGGCCTTAATGAGCAGGCCCCCCTCCCTTTCTCTCCCACCTCTCCCATATTGTGTTTTGATCAGGCCCGTCGAGACCCTTCGCAACCCCAAGTTCAACTCCCGCCCAGCTCAGAAACACATCAAAGCCCCCATTGACCCCACTCTCTGCTTCCGCGCGTGTGACGGCTCCGGCATTTTGCTAGAGATTTCACTTTTGCTGGAGAAAAGGAGAACGAAACAAAAGCTCGTGTGTGTGTGTGTGTGTGTGTCTGTGTGTTTGCGCGCCCGGCCTCGCGAGCAGCAATCTTATATGCACTGCTTCGGGTTTCACGGAATCCCTTGCATTCAGCGGGATTTACTTCCGAGGGTCAATTCCACGGGCTGCAATCCTAAAGGCGTTTACTTGAGCGCAAGCCCTCACTGAGGGCAGGACTTCTGCATATGGTCCGGCTACGAGGGGCTTCACTGATTGATACACGCACCCCTGCACTATCCCCCCCCCCGCAGTTGCCTTCATCAGCCCTCTTGTTTCTTCCAGACCCACAGTCGCTCGGGGCGCCCAAACACACCCCCCCAGCCCGCCATCCCCTCCAGTTTGTCAATGAATCCGCCTCCCCCGCGGGGCTCCGCCCGCCGCCCTCGCTGATTGCTCCGCCGCTGGCTAATCAGGCGCCTCCTCCCCCGCCCCCCTCCCCTCGGAGCTCCCAAGCCCCGCAGCCAATGCGCGCAGGGCCGTAACTTTACTTTTCTGATTGGCGCTCGGCGAGCTGAGTGACGGGCCGGCCCGGCGGCAGCGGCCGGCAGCGCTTGCCCTCCCTTGCCTCCTTCCCTCCTCCCCCCCCCCCGCCTCGGGCTCCCAGCAGAGGCTGCAGCCCCCCGCAGCCGCTGTCCACACGAAACTGGGTCCTGAAAGCTGCTTTGGCCGAGAAGCGCGCTTCTCCGCTGAGGGAGAGCGAGCGAGAGAGCCGCAGGACTGCGACGGCCGGCCGAGGAGGAGGAGAGCGAGCGAGCCCGGCGCTCCTGAGGAGAGATTTCCTGAGGCGCCTGGAGCTTGAGCGCCCAGGTGTGTGTGCGTGAGGGAGAGAGGGAGCGCGAGTGCGCGCGCGCGGAGTGGGTGGGTGAGGGGACCCTCCCGCGAGAGCTGGCCAGGTGGAGACACACGCGCGCACACACACACGCGCCAGCAGCACACAGGCGCGCAACTAGAGCCGGCTCCCTTCGCGAGAGAGAGAGAGAGGGAAGCTCCCTCCGCAGCCTGAGGCGGGAGAGCGCACGCGCGCGCTTGGCCATGGGAGAGCCGCGACGCCGGGCGCCCGAGGAGCGCGGCAAACTTGAAGCGCGCGCGGAAGTGGGCGCGTGAGGTGGCCAAGCGCGCCGCGAGCAAAACGCCGCCTCCCTCGCTCCCTCCCGCCTTCTCTCTCTCGCTCCCTCTCCTCGTCGCGCGGCGGGGATGCCGCTGGCAGGCTCCAGCCGCCGCCGCCGCTTTCTCCTCACCTCCTCTGGCGCCTCTCCAAGCCCAACTTCCCGCCAACTTCGCGGGCTCTGAGGGCGCCCGGCGGACGGAGGTCGTCGCTCGCGCCTGCCCGGAGAAGGGGAGAACGGACTTCTTTCCTCCGCCGCTCGACGCCGCGCGGTTCTCCTCAGGACTTGGGACGCCCGCCCAGCGAGACGCGCCGCCGAGGGAGACACCTGTCCGTAGCCTTCGCGCCCTCTCTGCGAAAGAAGCCGTCGCCTCAGAGCCGTCGCCGGAGCGGAGACCTCCAGCTTGGCTTGCCGGCTGAGGAGACGGAGGAGGAGGACGACGACGACGACGGAGGGGGACCCGCTCGCCTCAGACAAAAGACTGACCCGGGGCACTTCCCGCCCCCTGAGGTAGCCCTTGCCTTCGTCGCGGTGGCGAAAAAGAAAGGAAATGCCCGTTGAAAAGTAGCCCCCGTGGATCTTGGCAGCTGACCCGTCCCTGCCCGCTTCTCTGCCTCTACCTTGGACCACCTCGGACTTGAAGAAGCGCTGCCTGTGGGGAGACTCTTCCTCCCCCCCCCCAGCTCCCCTTCATCTTCATTTTCCCCCCTTTCTTTTTTCTTCTTCTTCTGAAGCACCGGACGGGATTGATGGCTTTTTCCTCCTGGAGGTGGGAGAAATAAGGCTTCCTCCTCCTCCGCCGCCGCCGCCCAAGCCCGAGCCTCGTCGGAGCCCGGAGGCGGCCGAGCCTGGCCAGGGGGGCGCGGGGGGCGGGGAGGGGGGAAGGGCGACTCCGGCGAGCCCCCCCCAAGCCCCTTCCGCTGCAGAGGAATAACTTCCGCGAGGATTGCCGTGCTTCTTGGGCTCGGGGCTCCGAGGGGGAGCTTCTTGCCTTTGGGAAGTCGCGCGGTGGGTTTTTGTTTCCGATTTGCAGCCGAACGACATCGCTGCCAGCGACCCTCTGCTTGACCTTTCCACTCGAAAAAACAAACAAACTAACCCCCCTTGCCCCAGACAAAACAAAACAAAAAGCGATCCCAGGGAGTTTAGCTTAAGGTGATCTGAAAGCAAAACCAAACAAAAGCCTCGAGCTCCGTGGATCGGCTGCCCAGATGGAAATACACTGTAAGCACGACCCGTTTGCAGCGATGCATAGTAAGTAGAGGCGGCTGGTTCCATTTCTCTCTCTCTCTCCCTGTCCCTCTTTCTCGGGCGTAGAAGGATGGAGCTGCCCGCCGTGCCTTCGCCCCGCTCCCCGAAGCGGCCGCCCCGAGCTTACTGGTCTAACTGGGAGGTGTGGGAGGGAAGGAGGAACGGGCTGCGGGGCCGGGGATGCCTTTGGGCATTGCTCGGGAGGCACGACGGCGGTATTTGACCTGCTCTTGGCAGCCGGGAGCGGACGAGGGCAGAGCAGGAGGGAGCGAGCGAGCGGGGCGCTTGCCCGGCTGGCAGCCTCCTCTGTCCGGTCCCTTTGTGGTTTCAGAGGAGTTAAAGCAAAGCAAAACAAAAGAGCCACACGGACATCCTCCTCTCTATGCACAAACACACCTCTTGGGCCACAGTCTGTAGGGAAGGAATGGAAAGCGTTCTCCCTTTTGCTTTAGGACACGATCCAGCCAGAGCGAAACATTTTCGAAGTCCAAGTGATTTCAGGGGGAGGGTTTGAAGCATGTGCTCTAACTCCTCCTTCCAGCGCTGGGGAACTTAAGAAGAGGTTCTCTTCGACTGGGTTGTGTGCTGTTAAAGCATCGTCACCATAATTATAATCATCACCACCTTTTAATAATAATAATAATGATAATAATAATAATAATGATAATAATAATAATAAACTCAGCAGAGAGTAGCCTTGCCTTTGTCTCCAACGCAGATTAAGTGCTGTTAGACCAGGAAACGAAAGCCAGAGCTTGAGCAAAAGAGCAGTTTCTAATATAACAGGCATCCCTATCTATCCTAAATGCATTTACTCGCAGGTAGATAGCATTGATTTCTAAATTGCTTACTTTTGCATAACGAATCTACCCAGCAGGGTGTTCCTATGCATGTCTACTCAGAAATAAGCCTCACTGAGTTCCATAGGGCTTACTTTCAGGTAAGCGTGCATAGGATTGTATCCTTAGAGTATTTTTTTTAACCTATAGGAACCTTCCACAAGCAGGGTTTTTATTATTATTATTTTTAAACTATGTTTCCCCCCTTTCCTCCACCCACTTCTGTTTTTGTGTGTCTTACTTTCTCTCTGTCTTTGTGTGTCTTTTTCGAAGTTCAGGGTAGCCCTACTTGACTTCCCCCTTCCCTGTTTATTCTGCAGTTATGCATGGGAGGGAGAAAACGCCTAAGAAGAAAATATAATTACAACGACAGTGACCACCAGATTATTTTAACACCTTTCTAAATAAAAACTCCTTCCGTATATAAAAAACAAACTTGGATTTAAGAGTCACACGCCCCCACCCCAAAATTAAAAAAAAGTTTTGTCTGTAATATATTGTTGGCAATGTTTTCTTAACACAAGTTTTAGAAATAAAAATGACCAGCAGTTTTAAAATGCAGTATAAGGATTCGTTCTCCCTTGAAAATTATTTTAAAAAGGCAAATATGTGACGACTGAATAAGACAGGATGTTTAAAAAGGCCTTAAATATTGGAAGTTGGCTGTTTAAGTTAGCAGGTCGTGTGTAATGTGTTTGCTTGAGATTTGTTGTGCTTGAGAGGGCTAGAGGAGATTTATCCATTAACACAATGTTATGTGAAATGACATCTTCTCTCATGGTGAGTTAAACGCCGGATTAGATCCAGAGATTTCAAGGAAATATAGGGTAGAACTAATCGCATTTCCCTTATGCACAAGGGCCTTTTAGCCAAGACGGATTTTCTTTTCTAGAAAAAAAAAAGGGGGGGGGGGAATCCATGTGATCTATCTATCTATTCATCCATCCATCCATCCGGCGGCGAGATGGATGTGATCTATCTATCTATTCATCCATTCCCTCCCCAATAAAACAATTTCATACTAGATCATTGGATGCACGCAGAAAGCACAACGCAGGGCAGGCAGGCTGCAGATTCGATTGGAAAGTATACAAGAGCCGTCACCTACAGATAAAAGTGGTAGAGGAACACAACCTCCAGAGCTGAAATTGTCTGGAAAGGTTAAGGCTACTGATGCGCGCCCGCTCAGCCCTGCATCGGAGGAGAGAGGCTTTAAAATACGAACATCAAAAGGGGTCTTCTCTTTTCTCCCCCCCTCTTCCCCCCTCTCTCCTGGAGTTGCCTTTGTGCTAATTTGAAGAGAGAGCGAGAGCGCGCGCATATGCGTGGAAGCTGCCAGGGGACTAGGGGTTTCCTCCATTAACCTAAATAATGATAAATCGATAACTTCTTCAGGAATTTAAGAAGGAAAACAAACGCGGAAAAGAGAGAGTGTAGGGGGCGGGGGATAGGACCCTCACCCAGCGTCTTATACTTCCCCACCACCCCAGTCCCTTCACGATCTTGCTATTTTAAAACTGCGCCGTCAAAAAGAAGCCAGTTGTTGCTCTCCTTTCCCAAAGCAGCGGGTAGGAAATGTGACTGATATCTTTACTGGACATTAACACCAGCGCGCTCCTTTCTGCCAGGAAACGTATTTTGTTCTGCAGGAGGCGCCGAAACTTCGGTTCAAATGCGCAGAAGGGAAAAGAGCCCCTCGCAGTTTCCTCCCCTGCCCAGCCAGAAGAATCGCCTTCTAAACCAGACACAGCCTTTGATTATAAAGAAATCCGTAGTACTAGAAGAATCTGTTTCCCAGGAATCTGTTTTAGATTCGCTTCGAACCATGGCAGCACTGGGCGCTAGATTACCATTCTCTTCAATGAGGGAACTCCCTGGAAATATAAACACGGAAACGGCTCGAAAGCCGTGCGCAAAAAGGCACCAAAATCCCCTCCGGACAAATCGGATGGCTGCTAGTGGAGGTCTTTTTAACAGCCTCGATATATGTTTTGGTCCCGGGTGGGTGGGAGGGAGGGAACACGCGTTTTCTCACGTTAACCATCACCAGGGTCAAAACACACAGGCAGGAGAAAACCTTCACGCCCCGTGCTACATTGTAGCAGCATCTGGGGTGGGGGGAACCAGACCTTTGTAGGTGGACAGACAACCAGGGAGGAGTGAGCCTGCCTGCCTGCCTGCCTGCATACAACCTTGTAGTTTCTCCGACTCCCCCTCTCTGTTCCTTTATGGTAGTTCGCATCCTCACCCATAATTCACTCTGCATATTTTCTACATAGATGAAACTAGTTGATAGCCGGAGTTTTAAATCGCACGTTTCGCATACTCCATGCATTAGCTTGAGCTGACCTGACTTTTCAATTAGCATGATAGAGCTGGGCAGGCTTGGGGGAAGAGACCTTTCAGTTACTTCTGGTTAACGAGGAGATTAAAACTGGACAATCTCTCCCAGCTTCATATATGAAGAAAACTTTTTCTTCTTCTCTTGGCTGCCGCTTCCTTCCATATAAAGTTTTTTCTCTTTTAACTCACTATTCCGTCATTCGCTGCCGACGCCAACAGTTAGTTTACGTGTAAAGGCACACTGAAACACAGTCAGGTTTTGCAGACGGAAGAAAGGGCATCTGGGGGTGTTGATGTTTCAGCTGACGTCCTCTGTGATGGCTCGTTCAAATTATGGAGAGCTCCCAAGCCAAAAATCTCAGTTGCACCAGTATTTGCCACCCCGTCTGCAATATATAATAAGCCTTGCTCTCTATAGTGTGTATAGGAAGGCTGGAGTGCGTTGAGAAAATGAAAATTAAGAGAATAAATTATTCGGAATTAAAGCAACTATTAGGTGTGTGTGTAGATAATAGTTGATCAACATAAGCGATACTTTTGAGGATGGACTACAAATCAGGCTCTGCATATGATCAAAATGAACCCCCCTTCAATGGACCAGATAACCAACTGGACCAGATAATGCCGGAGACAGTTAAGTCTTGGACGTGCCAAAATAAAATCATGTGCAATAGCCAAAGAGAAAAAAACATGAATTTCAAAACGCCCCATCTAGGCCTGTAGGAGTGTTCTTACCGGTTCCTTAAAAAAACAAAAACCAAGTGACAGTGAAACTGAAATAGATAGTGTATTAGATGTTTGTTTATTGATTGCTAATGAGTTTTCTCCCATTGGATGCGCGTGCTTGCACCCCCTCGCCCCACATAACCTGTTATCTGTCATGCTACACTTTAGTCAGGAACCAGCGTTGGCGATTCATCAGTCTTGTAAAACTTTGTATCCAAACAGGCGGACTGACTCATTGTATGCATATGTACAGATTTTTTTCTACTTTTCTTGGCGGTTTAGGAATCTATCTATCTATCTATCTAATCTTCTATCGTCCCTGAAGGAAGCATGGAATAAAAATATGATCAGTTAAATAAATAAAAACAGCTGCGTAACACGCAGGCACAGCTATATAGCAATACATTTAGCCACGGGTACACATACTTAATTCAGCCTGTTTTGTATGCAGATATCTAATACTGATCACCGGCAAGCACATGGGCAGAAAATGAGAAAGATTCATGCCGAACTTGCGCCACCGGCACATAGCATCACACACTCTCATACACACACAGACGCACCCAGCTTCCTTGTGGAAGTTTTTCGAGTAGCTAATTCTATAGTCGACATTTGTCGGTCCAGCCTTACTAAATATCTGCAACCTGATTTCTCCTGGGCAGACCAATTATCCCAAGAAGACAAGGAATCTTATACTGGGCAGAACAACGAACAATATCTTATAAGAGCTGAGCTAACTTGCATTCTGAGAAATAACTATCTGATCTTTCTGTATCTCGAGTGTTTTAATGTGCTTGGCTGATCCTTGAAGCAACGAAGGTCTCATCAGCTCGCTTTCCCTTTCTGAATTAGTGCTTTTTTATTATTTAAGTAAATTGAAACACCGATAACTTCTATCTGATAATAGAGAATTTCTGCCTGATAATAAGGAAGGCACACACTGCAGCTTCCCCACGGATGGATCGTTTTCTTTTCATTTAAACTAGTTATTCCCTTTCCGTCCCATAAATTTCCCCCAGCTAGTAAGATGACCGACATAAATCCGTAGTCCCCTTTAACTGCCAGCAAGAGACTCAGGAATGACTTGTGCGTCGTTTCCTTAGCCCAGCTTGCACTTCGGTGTCACGGGACAACTGCAGATCCAGCCCACCAAGGAAGAGAGTGCAGGTCGGTCAGGATTAACAGCAAACAACCCATCCAGGCCTTGGGTAGGAAAGGATCCTTTTCCTGGCATTCTCCTCAGTCCATATAGCTTTGGAATGGAAACTCTGACTGCCTTCTTACTCCCCTTCATTTTGTACTGGATGAAAACCAAAAGGCTTTAGGTTTGAAATTGGCCATTGTGGGTGGGGAAGGTGGTAATATTTTTGGAAGCAGAATATCATGTGCCCCTGTCTGTGTCTACTGTATGTGTGTCTTTGTCTGTTAGTTTTCCTACCTAAAACACCCACTTGTTTAAACTTCCTAACTCATTTTTACTATCCATTAGCATTGAGCTCCTTAGTTTATTTCCTTAACCCACCCCACCCTCCATAAGGACCAAGCATTATATACACCCAAGGTCCGTAATTCAGGAAATGTGATAACTATCTCACCCCTGCAAACCTTTTACAAAGGTGGAATATCAATTGTTTGATTTTGCTCCAATCATGTGCACTGTTGGGCTGCTTAAACCTTCAAACATCAATGGCACATCCAGGAGCAATAGTCTTGATTATTAGAATTAAAATGTTCCATAGCCTTCTTAGTGAACCTTTATACACTAGGATGTGAGGGAATTCTCCCCTCTGTCATCCCCACTCTTTTTCTGTCTCTTCCTTCTTTTCCTCTCATAAATCGTCCTTATATTTGGATATTACAGTAACAGTAGTCACCTGGTTGCAACTTTGTTCACTTGGGAGACTACAGTGCTTCCTTCTTTGCCCTTGCCTAACTAGTCCAGGTACTCCCAAGTTTGTTAATTTCAGCTGGGTTTCATTTTCTTTCAGCATACTTATCTGTTTCAGCTGGGAAGCTGGAACTACTCTACACTACATAACTTCTAAGAGCAGGGATATACGGCTGTCTATGTTAACTGATAAATCTGACCCCTTTCCTGGTTGCTGCAATATTAACCAGGATTTTAAATCAATAGAGATTGCATCCAAATGTATAGCTAACCAAGACCTAAAAGTACACAGTCCCTTTACCTAATTTTGACTTTGCAATTTGTAATCTTTGAGGATTCTTACGCAGCCAGCATAGTGAACAACATTTCTATTAAATAATGTTTAATATTGTTAAAGCACATTCACTGGGGTAAAAATAATGTCAGAAAACCATGTTCTTTCAACAGCTGAACCCTTTAAATTTTTTTTAAAAAGCTCCTTCTTTCCTTCCTGGTCCAGATAGTATTTTAAAGCTCAAAATGAAGGCACCAATAAAATAAAGAAAGCAAAAAGTGGACTCACCAAACTTCATTTTAAGGGCAGAACATATTTAGTCATAACTAGTCAGCTGAAAAATAAAAGATTCAGTTTTTAGAATGAGTAGCTACAGTAAGAGTCTGTGCTTGGTTGACACAAATTACTTTAATAATCAAGTAGTTATTGTGGATTTTTCATACATTCTGACATACTCCAAAGTTTGACAGCAATTTATGAACTGGGAAATTATTGGGTTTAAAATAAAAGTGTTTTATATATGTAACTGGTTTGTTTAATACAGAAACGGTTTGCCTTGTCAACTGATTCTGAACAGTTCAAGTCCTCTGTAAATAGAGAGATTAGCTTATTACTTTTGCTCAGTTGTTGCCAATGATGCTGGTTATTGCAATTATTTGTTTTCAACATTGCAATTTCTCTATTATAAGTAGTTTGCATGATTAACAATTTGGGAGTTAATTATATTTTCTCAGTTAGCTACATGTCATTATATTTCGCGCTCATTGATTTTGCCCAGTTAGCTGCTATTCATCTAGTTGAGAACCATTTCACAACAGATAGATGTTTCACCTTGCTAAAGGAGAGTAGTGAAAATACACACAGAGAAAGAGTAATCTATTTAGTTTGTCTGAGCCAGGCTCTGTAGGCTCCTAATATTTATAGAGGCTCTTCTACATTCTATCAGCTAGAAGTTCTTGACTATACATACATACATACATACATACATACATATATCTTGAGGACATACATAATTAAACTGTGATTTTCAAAGTAAAAGTGAATGCTTGGCAAATTTCATCTTTGAATAAATTTTGCTAAATTTGCCCATATTTTCCCCTTATGAGAAAATATTTGGGCCTTCTTTTCTAACCAAGTGAGATAGGACCCCTGATCCTAAGCACGTTTACTGGAAAGTAGGTCTCATTGAGCTTAATGGTACTTAAAAGTGAGTGTGCTAAGGATTTTCAGCCTTTATATCCACCCTATCAGTTAGGCATCATGAGTGATTTTACATTGCCTGATGATTTCAGGCATTGGCCTAAAAATAACTTTTGAGAGATGGTTTTGCAAATCAGAGGCCTGATTCTCATGCCACATAATCCTGGGTAATTATTGAAGTAATTAGAGTTACACAAGTGTAAAATTGCTATCAATGTCAAATTAGGTCTCAGTAAATAACATTGTTCCTCCTCCTCTCAGCAAATAAACCATAGCCATCATTTCAGAAATGGTGAACTGAAACTGAAACTCTTGTTTAAGAATTTGCCCAGTGCTTGATGGTAGATGGGAATCTATAGCTGAAACAGGCCTTATGTAAGCATCTTCTAAACAGTCACAAAGATGTATTTTTTTCTCTGCTTGTTTTTGTTTTTGTTTCCCCCCATATGTTTCAGGACATGGAGGAGTGAATCAGTTAGGGGGTGTTTTTGTGAATGGTCGACCACTCCCTGACGTAGTCCGCCAAAGGATTGTGGAACTTGCCCATCAAGGTGTCAGACCCTGCGACATTTCCAGGCAACTACGGGTCAGCCATGGCTGTGTCAGCAAAATTCTTGGCAGGTAAAAGGAGATAAGTGAATCTCATTGATTCTTAAAGAGAAAATACCATGCTGTTTGTTATTGGAATGTGTTTTAAAAAACAGTTCGGTTTGTGACTAGGCAGATTCTTGGGAGTTAACCCAATGATGACAAGAATTTCAGAGAAATCCATTATCTATCTATCTATCTATCTATCTATCTATCTATCAACAACCAAATCAAAGATATGTTTTAGAAATAGATTATTTAGAAGTTTATTTTTATAATTAAGAAGTTATTGATTATGGAACTATTTATTATATGCTTCCTACTGAATATACTGGCAAATCCATGAGTCATCTCAATATTATGGAAAATTACTATTTAGTGAGAGGTACCCTTTCTGTTTCTAATAAACATTAGCAATTCAAATAGTAAATAGTTGAGGCACACTCAACAGAACTAAGTAAGCCACATTGAAACCCGCCTGAAATCAACAAATGCTCGCTTAAAAAGCAAGCCATTTTTATTCATTTAATTATTTAATTTGCATATAATAAATAAAAATCAGTGTAACTATTAATAATCTTAATTACTGAACTTTAAGTGAACCTATCTGTTCACAGTGGAGATGCTCTAACTGTGTAGCAACAGCAGAATACTTAAAAAAGAAAGAAAAGGAAGCTTCTGTTGTTTCAGTATGTAAAGTACTACTTGACCTAGGCCGAGGAACAGTATGATTGTGGACACAATGATTTTGAACATGCTATGATATAATGCTCCAATTTTTTAAATAAATTAATCAGGCGCATTAAACTAATGTAACTTGGTTAAGATCACAATAATCAAGTATTGGCTCTTGCAAAGGAGAGTTTGTTAATGTACCATGTTACTCTGCTTCCCATCACAATGATACTCTTTTCTTTAGTCACACAAAGCATATACCGTAATATATTAGTCTTTAAGGTACTGCCGGATTCTGTATTGTCTCTCTGTCCACCCATTCCCCAGTAACTTTAAATAAAATCTGGATAGGTTATTTTGTTATCTATCACTTCTTTGTTTTTCACCTGCCTAACCTAGAAAAAGTTAAAGGTTTTTGGTTGCATCTGAATAATTTCAGCTGTAATCCAATTCATGCTTTTGTGGAAGTCCCATTGCATATAGTGGGGATTACTTCTGAGTAACCATGCATAGATAGAACTCTTAAATGTTTATCACTGATTTTTCAACAGTATATAAATATCTTAAATTTCATTTTCACTACTATGACTTCTGTACTTCCACTGACATATAAAAAAAGCTATTCATAAGCAGACGTAAAGATTTGTAGTTAGTGCTGCACAAATACAGTTTCTTTAGAAAGTTGTGCAATTTCACACTAGCTAGAGCCAAATTCTCAAGTAAATTTGGTAAATTATGGTTCCTTTTTTAATAAGGTCATCTTTCCATCTCACTACATAAAAAGGAACTTTTGACCATGGATGCAAAACCAGTCCCATTTATATTAAAATACAAAAATTCTGCAGTAAAATTAAACATTCTTTATAGTGTTCTCTGCATGTGAATCCTTTCAGTATCCCCGTTCTCTGTGCGAAATCCTCAGAGTCAATAGTGGTATATAGCGAAGGTCAGCAGATACAAGTAGACCTGGATCTTTTCTGTCTTACATCTATTTGACAAAATGTCAGTTCACTGGATTAAAGGGAAGGAGTCTTGATTTTATACTGCCATGTGTGAAAAGACAAAAAACAAGCCATAGATGCTGCTCTGCTAACTTTAATGGAAATACTCTTGAGTAAGTAGTTTCAGGACTGGATCCTTAAGCATTCTAATATTGTTGATATTTCTTAAAAGAGGCAAGTTAGGAAACTCAGCGGAAAGCCTATCAAAGACACTGGTAGTGTTAAGATTGCACAACTGGAGATTTTTCAGATTTTTGTTTGTGATGCCGGAGGAGGCCAATATGTATAGTCTCAGGAATGTTATTTAAGTGCAGTTTCTAAAATTACCAGTGTCAATGGCAGCAGTCAGTTTTGTGACATTTTATCTTTGCTACTTCATCCCACCCCGATGGCAGTCACATCAAAATTTAACTTTTAGCTTACTATTTCTATTAGCCAATGAATAAAACTAATAAACAAGCAACTCCTTACCAATAAGAAAGAACATCTAAAAGTTTTACTGTTTCTGAATAGATTTGTCACTAGATATATTTGCATTGCTATGGAGCTAAGAATTGAGTTCCAGAGCTTTGTCATTTAAGTTGTCAACAATAAATTGGAATTTCATAGCTCATTATTTTCATAACTAATAATTACAGTTGGTAAAATGTCACTGTAATTGGAGCACTCTCTCTCTCTGTGAATATATATATATATATATATATATATATATATATATATATGGAACACGCACAGAAAATATGCTTGATTCTACATTTAGGAATCAATATTTCTTAATTTACAACAGTTAAACACTGGCACAAAATAAATAGCAACAGTGGCAAACCTTTCAAAGATGTCAACACCAGCAAATTGTTTCTATATTTAATAGTTTGTTGCTGAGCCATCTTAACTATGATTGTTTAACTGATACTGCTTGTGAATATAATGGGATCTGTATAGGCAATGCATTTTAGCCCAATAACAATGCCAGCATCCTGAATATGGGTCTAGATTCTCCCCAAGACTGGATATTGCATTCTGGGACGTTTGGTCTTCTCAGACTATAAGTTAAGTTACGAATAGGTGCAGTTTGTCTTATGGTGGTTGTTCACAGCACAAATGAAATTATTTGTCATTACTTGGTTTGATACAAGTTTGTTAATTTACCGACCCTAGCATTAGATGAAAATAAGAATGATGTTTTAATCGCCCAGTAATTCACGATCCATAGAACCAGACCCACCTATTTTGCTGTACTGTTTGAGGCCCAGAAGCCAGTCTGATGCAGAATCCTGTATACTATCATGTTTAAAATATTAGTGACATTTTAACCTAATAATAAAAAACAGTGCTCTCAGATCAGGTCTATTCCAAACCTGCTTAGTTTAAATAGTGTAATAGCATTAGGTAACACAGGGTTATGGCTTGAACGCTGACCTATTAATGAGCAAGTCCCTGGTTTAAATCTCACCACTGCCCTTTCACTCGGTGACTTAAGACAAGCCATTCTTTCTGATGCTCAGGCCCTTGCTATACTTTTGATAGCAATTTAGACTTCACTTCACATGGTTCAGGCTATTGCAGGCTCCCAGGCCATTCTCTGGGTGGGAAAATCAGAATTCAAATCCCTGCTTGGCCATAAAGCTGACTGGGTGTCCTTGCGCCAATCACTCTCTCTGCCTCACCTACCTCATAGAGTTGTTGTGAGGGGAAAATAGAAGGGGAAATGGCAGCATGTACTGTATGCTGTTTTGAGCTCCATGGAGTAGTGAAAGGTAAGATAAAATAAAAAAGTGAGAGGTATATATAGTAAATAAAAATGATTTCTAAATCAGCTACTGAGGGACAATGAGTGCAAAAGGATATGTAGAAAATCAACTATTGTAAAAATAAAAAGTACTCCTCATAAGCACAGTGACTGATGAGGGGCGACTTTCTTCTTAAGTACTTTATCAGCCCAGTACTATTGACTTTGATGAGAAGAATTTAAATTAAATTAAAGTTATTTTCCTTAACTGAGTTGAGATCAGCCATGGCTGATTAAAACAGGAGAGTCCATGAAGGCATTTCTTATGCATTGTTTTGTCATACAAATGTACACTATCAACTATTTTATGATATTCATTGTATATACAGTGGTACCTCGGGTTACAAACACTTCGGGTTGCAGACTCCGCTATCCCGGAAGTAGTACCTCGGGTTAAGAACTTTGCCCCAGGATGAGAACAGAAATCGCATTGTGTCGTGGCGGCGGCAGCAGCGGGAGGCCCTATTAGCTAAAGTGGTACCCCAGGTTAAGAACGGTTTCAGGTTAAGATCGGAACTCCAGAACAAATTAAGTTCGTAACCAGAGGTACCACTGTACATGAAAACTTTGCAGCTTCATTAGACTCAGTGTAATATTTCAGAAGGCTCTAATAGCAAGCTTAATCCAGCCTTCCCCATCCTGGTGCCTTCCAGATGTTCAGAACTACAGTTCCCATCAGGCCCAGCCAGCACTATCTTGTTTCACCAGTATTTCTCAGCTAAAGAGTTGTACAACAGACAATTTCTTTAAAAACCCAATAGGAAAACATAAACACAGGATGTAACTGAGCTACATATCCTATTGAAATCAACAGCAAAACCCTCATTGATTTTAATGGTTCTAATCTCACTTCAGTGTCTTGCCAGTGTGGTGAAGAAGGATATTAGGTCCTGACAAAGGGCTCTCAGAAAGAAGACGCCCAGCTGAAATTGTGTAGTTAAATGAAAATATGATGGGCACCAAAGTGCTGGGTCCAAAATGCAGCCCAAAATTGTAAATTCATCTGATTTTAATATGATGTGTGTCCTAGCCTTCTGTATAGAAAAATAATACAGATTTATGATATTGCTAGTTAGAGAGCCTTTGGTTGGTATACAAATAATTGGGTTTTCTGTGTTGAACTTCTGTTGGGACACCACTGGTTTGTTATCATGGCTGTTCTCAACAAGGTTAGTCCAGAGACCTTAATAGTCTTTAGTCTACAGTAGCTGAGCATTAGACTCAAAGGGTGCACATTACCTAAATTTTCTGTAATGTAACCATGTCCATTTTACTGGTGCCTGTGTAGGAAAAGTGCTTTGTAGATTCTTTTCATTTGCATCAGTAAATTGCAATGGGTTACCGAGGAGAATGGGAGTTTAACAGTAAAGCCAGTAGTTCAAAAATTCTCCCTGCCCTGAAGATAGCAGTCAAGAAAAATGTGTTTTAATTTTTGCCCTTCACAATTATGAAGAAAAAGGAATGAAGAAAAAGGAGAGAAATTTGTGCATTGTTTTGACTGCACTTATCTTTCCATGATATTGTTTTACCACTTAGTTGCAAAAAGATGGTAAGTCTTAATAGTAATTTACTACAAATGGGACCAATGCTCCCCACCCCTTTTTAAGTAAAAAAATTATGCCAGTGCCAATTTCTTTTTATTATTGTTGCTATACAGATTAATAACACACATTTTCAGTTAATTTTCAATTTTCACTTGCCCTTTAAAATCACATCATTTTTATTGCCTTCTGGCCATGAAGGAAAACACACATGCACCTATAGTTATATATCAAACAATCTATAATGGCAAATTTAAAAAAGAATTAGGACACAAATCATGTGACGTTAAACACTTCTAAGTCTTATTGATTTCAGTGGGAGAATTAAATACATGGGTTGCAATTTACTAGGGGTCCATTACATTAGAATATATAATGGGAATGACCACTGAAAATGCATTCCTGAATTGATTTTAATTTTCCTCCCTCTTTCCTGAAATTTTGTTGTAGGTACTATGAGACTGGAAGCATTAAGCCTGGAGTTATTGGGGGGTCAAAACCAAAGGTCGCCACACCCAAAGTAGTAGAAAAGATTGCAGAATATAAACGCCAAAACCCCACCATGTTTGCCTGGGAGATCAGGGACAGGCTTTTAGCAGAGCGAGTATGTGACAACGACACAGTACCCAGCGTTAGCTCAATTAACAGGTAAGGATCTTTTGGGCGGTACAGTGGAGATGCATGTGGGCAGTGTTTCTTACAATTGTCTGAAAATGGAATGGGTCAATTTTGATTATTTGCAGGGCTCTTCACATGTGTAAAAGGCATTCATAGCCATTTTGTGATCTGTTTCTCATGCAATGTTTGGAGGACTGAGCATAGCTGGAAGAAGGACCTTGTAAGAAATTTTCTGAAAGGCAAGGGAAAAATGAATCTACAAAATAAATAAATACGAACATTTCTTTCTCCACAACGCCCATTGTCTCTGTCTTGAATTTCCATTTTTCTGCCGTCTAAGAACCTGATATTTGTTATGTGAAAACTAGGAACGTAACTGTTCTAATGCAAAAAAGTGTGAGTCTATAACTTTGGAATGTGGACTGGGAAATAAGGAAGAGCTAGTCTAGGACAAGGACCATGTGGTCATATTTTGCTAGATTTACCATCCATCTTTATTATTGATTAATTGAAAGTGAACCTGGGTAGATCAGTAGTGCATCTACTAATAGAAACAAGTGTGGTAGAATCTAGAGTGTCCTCCAGTTTAGTGACCTGTGCAATGTGTCTATTAAATCTTATGCAGAGGGATGATTAATTTTGCAAAATTCTTTTGAGATTCTTGCATACAAAGTGCTATCTTAGATTGTGTATTATGAAGTTTCTGTAATTTGTTCTTGTCCGGTGCATGAACAGTCATGCTTATGAACAGTGTGTCAATTACTGCTTTTCTCAAGAAGCAATCACTGTCCCAATGTGCATAATTGTAGTTCATCACATCAAAAGTTAAGTATATATTTCATAGGAGAACTGAAAGATAATTCAGCTATGAGCTACAGTTTACTTCACAGTAGTTCTAGTTAAGTCCACCTTGTTACCCTGAAATAGCTGGCTTGCAGATCACATCCTTTGTGAATTTTTATGTTAAATCCCGAGAAACCAAGCCCCATTAGTGGGAAGTGTCTCGTGTTTAAGGTAGCAGCACAGCTTAAATTGGGATATTTGGATTTTTTAAAAAATATACAACTTATTTTAAATTTAGAAAATTCACACAAATGGACTACTTTTCTGTATTAGAAACAACAACCCCAAATAAAATTTTCATGGAATTTCATTTAAATGCTCTAACTTTATCTAACAATAACACACTATTTGTATTGCTGGACATGTAATATATAGCTGCAAAATTATTTTATTTGTTCTTTTCGATATCCAAGCATCTTTGGAACACTCACTAAATACTTAGTAATTTCCTCATAGGATTTTAAAATGTTTTTTAAAAGGTTAGGGTACAAAAATTGCTGCTTTTTGACTGGTTACTAATCTAATTGCATATTATCACCAGATATTTTGCAGTGAGAATATACAGCTTTGCACATATTAATAATATGAAGAAAGTTAGTCCTGTTGAAATTAACAGGGTAATTTAAAGCACTTCCGGATTTTCACTATTATTGGATGAGACTCAATCACATATTGTACTGGCAAATTCAGGTTGTACAATTAAAGTTGATTGGGAGGTCTTGCACGGCAAACCAGCTTCACCTCCAGACTGACCTTTTTAAAATAAGGAAAGTGATGGGAAAATGTGCTAGAAAGTACGGGATAAAATTTGCTGGATGCAACATCATTTAACCTCCCCACAAGCAAATGAGAATGAATGCCCAATAAATTGCTGATATCACCTAATCTTCTTAAGAACTTTGTGCAGACGAATAATGATAAATGTTCAATAAATGGGTCACCTGATATTGCAATTGATTTATGTCCCATTGAATTCAATAGATGTTAAGTGCAAGCAGCTTCACTTTGGCTCCATCTTTTAATTCTAATGCCATTCAGAACATTGGCTTCTGTTTCCTAAACAGAATGAAATCTCAAGCACTAGAGACAATAGAGCATAACCTAATTTATCTGCCTTTCCATATGCTTTGGTTATTTGGTATTTACGTGCCCTGTTGCTATGATCATTGCAGGACTGTGGGCAAAATTATGTGTTCAGAAAGTGTCTGGCTAAAATGAAGCTGTACTATTTTTGCATATTGCAAAGTCATTTATTTAAAATGTTTGGCTAAAACTGAGAAGTAAAACAACAGCTTGGCCTATAGGCCAATTAAGGGAAAGTACATGGACTTAAACCAATTTAGTCCCATTGATGTCAATATGGCAAAGCTTGCAGAAGCCCAAATATTCATGGGTTGGTTTGGGCTGTCTGAACTATTTTTTGCCTGAAAACAACATTTATCTTTTATGTGTGCTAGAAACCACCGGCCCAGCTCTGCAATCAGCTATAGTCATACTGTTACAAGGCATGTATCCTGATTCTATGCACAACTAGCAAGTTACTTAACATTTTAGCTTTTGCTACCTGCCCCAAATGAAACTGTTATTGAAGAATACTGAAAAAGTTATGTATCGTAATACATAGCTTTTATATATCGTAAAACAGACCTGCTGATTCCGTCATTTTATAGCAGAGACTCTGAAGAACTGAGTAGGGTTGCCATACGTCCGGACTTTTGTGAACATATTCGGAATACTGCACTCGGAAGCAGCGCCTAGGAGGGAACTCGCTTAATGTCCAGGAAAATCCGGGTGTATGGCAACCCATGTCAGCAGTGGGTTGCCATACACCCGGATTTTCAGCGATTTTCCTTAAAAAACTTTTCTGTCCAGATTTTCCCTGTTTGAAATATGGCAACCCTAGAACTGAGTATGATTAACTTTCTTCCTTCTCTTCATCTGGAGGCCACCAGACTGGGGAAGGCTGCTTTGTAGAATATCATACATGAATAGACAGGTCCCTACCCAAAAAGCTTTAAGTCTAAGTTACCTAAGTAGTGAAGGGGAAAACACAGCAGAAATGAGGGAAGGGGGAATGTAAAATAACAAAACAACAAAAGGAGGGAGGAATTTATTTATTGCTCTGAAACCCACGTGGTTGCATTAAATATGGATCCTTAAACATAGATGTACACACACACACACACACACACACACACACACACACACACACACACATTTCAATATAGAGCTGTGTCATGCAGCTCCACATTAGTCTCTGGGCCCATCAGAGAGGCTAAGGTAATAGAGGATGGATGAGAGTAAATGCAGGTACATGTATTTACATTTTTTTTTAATTTCCCAAAATTCTCTTTTGTAAACTCATGGGTGAAAAATACAGAGTTTGGCTGTAAACCTTAGAACACCAGCTGCTGGTGACCAGTAACAAGGGAAACCTATTAACTTCATGCCCTGCTTGTGAGAACACGATCATACCTGTCTGGCCACAGCTGGTAACACTGCTGAACTAGATATATACCTTTGGTCTTCAACTGCAAGGCACATATTATGTTCATAAAAAGAGCAGGCACTGGTAATTTTTTTGCATATTTCCCCCCCTTTCAGTTACTCCTGCTGTATTATTTTTGAATATTACTGCCTAATTACTTAAAATGATTAGCAGCTAAGTTCCAAATAAGTAAATCACAAAACAGGTTGGTACAGTTTGCATGAGATAAACCCCCTGCAGCAATCTGTTCAATCTCTCTCTTTCTGTCTCTTTTCATATACACATTTATGTACATACATGAGAGGCTTAAAGGAAAGTTGAGACCTTGTTGATTTTTGCATTTCAGAGAAAGAGAGAGAGAGAGAGAGAGAATTAAATTTCAATCCTGACTTATGTATCTGGGACTGAGGTGTTCTAGTTGTTCTTTTCTTTCAATTCATTCCTCTAGGTCTGGTATTCGCAGCAGAGTCTTGATCCTACACCAATAATTGATAAAACACAGCGCCAGCTCAGCTGGGCCCCTGCTTACGTCATTTGTCTACTGTGGATATATAAAAAAATGTTTGCAAGATGACAAGTAAACTTGAATTCACCCCTAGTGAATGAAATGCTTTATAGTTATGGGGAAGATAAGGTATAAGTGGAGAGACAATAGCAAATGGGCAGATCCGCGCACATTCTGACACAGAAAAAGTGCATGCTTCTGTCATCTACTGCACAACTTAACAGTTTCTAGGAGAGGGCAAATTGGCGTCCTTTGAAGAAGTGACTATGTCTCTTTCACCAAGTACATATTTCTGTATAGCAGGAAATATATGGATCAGATATATTAATTTATAAGATACAGAATAAATTGAAAATGTGTAAATAAATAGAGTTTGCAGGGCAAAGAAAGCAGGTCCATCTGAATGTTATTTGAAAACCTAATAAAATCTAGCAATATTTAGGGATGATTCATAATTCAGGTGGCATTCATGTTTTGCATGTGGCGTTTGATGCCTGAATGCATGAAATGAGGATGTGTGCGTGTAAGCATAGGGTGGACACGCAACAGAGAGTAACGATCACCAGTTCATTCAAGGCCAGTGTTCTCTAACCAGTTGCCCCCACAGAAGAACCTCCCCACCTGCCTTGACTAGCTTACACTCCACGTAGTATTGCTCTGTAAAATGGAGAAAGCTATGTCCTGTGTGGAAGCACAAAGCAGAAAGGAGACATATGGGACATTCTGCCTTATATTTTAAAATAAGAAGTGCCAGGTTGGTCCCTGGTCTGTCTGGAAGGCACCACCATCTCCTCCGTGCTCTGAACAATCTTGTTTGAGGATGCTCAGTAAGGAGAAAGTGAACTTCGTATATACTCAAAAATGTATTTTATTTTAATTGATCAGGAAGCCAGCCTGGAAGCCTTTTTGAGCAAACACTGGGCAAAATACTTTAAAATAAATACATGTGCTTCTTTCTTATACATAAAGAGAGAGAGAGATTATTTTAAATTAGGTGCTGTGTGAAATATCCAACACCAGCCCTGCTCTGAACCCTGTACAGTTGCCAGCAGAATGATCGGTGTGTAGGAATTGCACCAGTCACCTGTTTGGTTCCCAAGGCCATTTACTCAGTGCAAAACCACTCTACAGCCTTGTGCGGATTGAACAGGTCAGTTGCATGCTGAGATGCAGGCAATGTGAAATGTAGCAGCCGATTTGCGGCAGTGCAGATACAGCCTCCAGACCTTCATTCTAGCTAGATAGTGTGCAAGGCTTCTAGTGGAGAAGCTGCTGTACATTCAGAGAATACTTGCAGAGCAGACCTAAGAAGTAGAGGTTCGTGTTGCCTCATCATCTTCAGACTGAAATTCTCAACTATGGGTTCCTGTTACTTTTAGGTGTGCCTCAGTTCCTACCCATGTAAGAAGGCTGCTCGCTGTGTCATTGTATGATTTACTGTTCTTACCTTGCTTTCTTCTAATCAAACTCTTCTAGAGGCGGGCACTTTGCTGTATCTCTGCATTAGGTGTGATCAGATCAGCTTAGTCACCCATGATGCAAAGACAGAGCAGAATTAACCACCTTCTGCACGGCTCACTGCTCTGTTCCTTGGGCTTGTACAGTCTAAAACTATGTTCAGAGCAGTGCCTTGTGCTGAAACAGGCCTTGAACTAGAATTGGGGGTCACAAACTCTTAAAATGCAAACCCTTCAGTGTACAGGAGTTTTCGGTTTTACTTATTTCTTTGAAACGTGCTTCAGCTTTCAAAACTTTTGGAAATATAGTATTACTCAAAGAGGGTCCCATCCTGAATTGTTCATTAAGTATTAACACAACACAACAACTACAACCAAACGCTTCAGGTGGAACTTGGAGTAAGCCCTTTGAAATTAACAAGCACAACTACCGTTATGCCTGTTAATTTCAGGGGGTCTACTCTGAGTAAACCTTAGTTGAGTACTACCCATCATAATCATCTACAGTTTGGTAAATGGTGCAAAAGAAGAGGCAGATAACAGTAATTTGGCACTGTCACTTTATGAGTTGATGTTCTGAAATGCCAAAGAGGAAAATGTTTTGTTTTTTTAAATGACAGGAGAGTGTTCTTCTGTGAACATACTAAACATGAAAAAACAAATCTGGAAGACAACCAGGCAAAAGCTGGGAGTGTGGCCAGGAACTCATCAGGCCACAAGCTGCCAGCTAAAATATTATATTAAAACAGGCATATATACTGTGTGGAGAATTATATCAATTAACTGTGTGCTATTTGATAAAAGACCGTTCTATAGTGAGTGCATCAATCTTGTTCTTATTTAAATCAATGGCAATATCTCCATTTGCATCACTAGGAAAATATACAGAGAAGACCTCCTGCGTTCAGTGCTCTTAATGCATCTCCACGGTGGATTTTCCACTGTTAACAATTTTATTTATTTTATGCTAACTTCAGTTCTCCAACCCAGTATTAACAAAAGCCTAAACCATATGTAGCACACACACACATTTTGCTGCCTAAAATATGTTAGCAAATATTTTGAAAGTAGGTATGACTCTAGATATGTATGTATGAGTAAGTTGGCACAAAAACCTTAATTTATGGTGATGTTAATGTTTAGGGCATTTCTACAAGTCTGTTGTGATCAGCCAACAGGAATGAGCAGAGAGGAAACACCACAGAATTATTTACAGTAGTTAATGAGACATTTCCTGTTGCGAGGGTTTAGAACTGTGCAGATTTTGCTCACTGAATATTTGGTGCTGTGAGGAAAAGCAGCAATCACCCACAGACCTGCACCAGGGTCCACATTTTGCCCCAATCTGGATAAATTAGTCATGCTTAACTCCAGTTGAAATTAATGAGACAAGGTATTATTGAGATCAATAATATGTGTAATTATTATTATTGCAGTTATTTTATATCCATTGGAAGTCAATGGAATTTAAGTACTTAGATCCTGCGTTTTGGACACTGTGTTGTTTATATTGTATATTTGGCTTTGGTCCATTTGCTCAGCTGCAATTCTTTCAGTCTCTCTTGATGGGGTGATTACATATATGAGTTACAGTGAATGTCCAAGCATTGTGAATGATGACATTCACACATGAAAGTGGGCAATTCCAGTTTTGTGAATGTATTTAAGTAGACATGCATTTCCCAACTTTTCAGCTATGGCTGATAACACATTTAGGCAGTTCTCAGCTCAGTGCATCTTTTTGGTTTTCAATTTGGGAAATATAATAGTAATGAAGAGGAATAATTTTCTTGGACACTCATCATGCTTAGTTATTGTTTACCTGCATAGCTATTTTTTGCTCTATTGTTGTATACCTAATAGTAAGTAGCCATTTGTCTATATGCAGGATTATACGGACAAAGGTACAGCAACCACCCAACCAGCAAGTCCCAGCCTCCAGTCACAGCATAGGTAACTTTTTTTTAATATACTTAAAAATATATAATGCAATTCATTCTAAAGAACTTTTAATCACTCTTATGGGCAGATAATTCTGCACAGAACACTTCAGCACACGTACTAATGCACCTTCTTTGTCATTCTCCAAGGGCTGAACATGGTAAATGAATTTTATAAATACTGCTAAAAGGTTTTGAATTTTACTGATTATTATGATAAATAGCTTTCACCATGAGACAGAAAATTGAAATCTAAACCAAAAAAAAATCAAAAAATCATCCCACTAATGGGGGTCTATAGAATGTCAGATAATTAAAGTAATAAATCAAGAAAGGGATAGTTATTCATAACATTTTCTGCATCATTAGTCAGTAAGTAGTTTTGAATGTGTTTTTTTCTTCTATCAACCAACCCTTCCATAATTCTTTGTGCACTTGCAATTTTGAGTGAAGAGGTAGCAAAACTTTGAAAACTTTTTACTGCGTTTTCTTCTTCTTCTTTGCCTAATTCACATGCAGACCATCTAACTCTAGTCATTGAAGAGTGATGGACTTTATATTATGGTGTTTTTTTTCTTGTGGAGTCTCTGACAGATGAGCATAACCTTGCTTAAAATAAACCCTGTTAACTCAAACTACTTTTATAATATATTCAAGCTTCTGTAGTCCTGTTGAACCAAATGAGTGAAGTCAAAGTACTTCGGCTTAACTGGGTTGTAAGGCATGCTTCCATAGACCACTTTGGCTTAATATTCACCGCCTCTTTTCTCTTCACTGCAGATTTTCAAATTTTTCCTCTGCCTAATCCTTTAGAACTGAATTCACTAAATTTTATCTTGAAAAATCTCCATATTTTCTGAGCTGTCAGCATTTTAGAATACTAACAACCTAATCCACAATCCAGCTAAAATGAAGTTCTTAGATTCAAGACAGTTAATCTCAGTGATTTCAGTAGGGACTAAATTGGTTTAAATCCACATACTTCATTAAAAATTATGGACTGGACTACAGGCAAGCAATCCTCTAACCATTTACTCTGGAATAAAAATCCTGAGTCCAATTTTAGAATCTGGAGTGAATCTCATGTATGAAGTGGTAACTCTCTCAACATATAGGAGATTTCAGACAACTTGCAGCGTACATTTCGGTATTTCTGAATTGCACGAATATATAAGACATATGAGCGATGGTTTAAATAAGCCTCTAAACCACAGTTTCCTGAATACACAAACTAGAATGTCTACCAACCACAAAATTTAATATGAAAGAGACCACTCAAAACATACCCTGCATCATAAGTCCAATTGATGCAGTTCTACCATATCCAGGATTCCCAGTGAACTCTACAGAGCTTCAAGGATTGGACCGGGCTGTCCTTAGTATTTGGCAGACTGAGGTGCCTATCTCAGGAGCCATATTTTGGATGCTATAAGAGGGCAGCAAATTGTTAGTTATTTAATCTATTATTATACTTTTGGCTCTTGGTCTGGGCACCATATGCACTGTGTTGAGGCAGTGGTTCAGAGGATCTAGTGCCCCCCAGTGCTATCTTTGTCTTACTCAAGTCCTCAAATGCTGAAAGAGTTGCAGATTACCAGTCATATCATAGATTTCCTAGTATCAGGGGTCCTAGCAAGAATGCAATCTACTGTCAATTTAGAGCAGCTTTTCCAAACCCCCAGATGCTTTTGACTATAATTCCCATCAGCCTCAGCTGGCAAGACTATGCCTGATGGGAATTGTAGTCCAAAACACCCAGAGAGCACCAGGTTGCAGGCAGGTGCTTTATTGCGTTGGACATAAATGGGGGGAGATGTAGGCTCAAATCTCTGCTTGTCCAGGGGTTTATTTGTCCAGGCAAAATAATCATAACAAACTTTTAGACTGATGCATCTTGCAGGATGACGCCATATATGTTGACCTGAATGCCTTGGAGATGCAACCAGCAATCTTTTGTGAAGTAATATAGCATAATGTTTAAGAACATGAGCTGTAAGCTACTTATCTGTAGTTCTTATCTCATTTCAGCCATGACCTCTATGGCAGTGTTTCCCAACCTTGGGCCTCTAGCTGTTTTTGAACTACAATTCCCATCATCCCTGACCACTGGTCTTGCTAGCTAGGGATGATGGGAGTTGTAGTCCAAAAACAGCTGGAGGCCCAAGGTTGGGAAACACTGCCTATGGCATTAATGGATTCCCTTAGGCAGCTACTTCTCATCTTAACATGGGGGTAATATAACACTAGCCTATGGTACAGAGTTGTTGTATCAGTTACTGATAAAACAAACATGAAGCATTTTGAGCAGTTGAGAAAAGTGCTATATCCTGTGACAAGGGTAGCTAACATGGTGACCACCAGATGTCTTAGACTACAACTCCCATCATGGCAAATGGTTGAGTATGATGGGAGTTGTAGTTCAAGACATCTGGAGGGCACCACACTGGTTAACCTTGTGGTATGGGTTAGTTAATGGCACAGATCTCTACCATTGTTCTCATGGTATACACAGCTGACTCTCAACTTAGGCAGGGGTTATGTTGCAGGGATAGTGCATAAAGTCAAAATTGCTTATAGTCAAAATATATTGGGCGGAATTGCCAGTCTTTCCCCCCAGAGGCCCACCCCTCCCGCCTTTTATTTTTATTTTTAAAAATCATTTGCCAAGCCCTTGAAGCTGAATGCGCACAAGTTAAATGCATATATGTTGTGGGTCTACTTTGTGTATATATGAAAATAGACAGGGCAGAATATTTTTGCAATGCTTGATAGGTACCTGATGCTAATTTAGCTTGCTGCTGTATAAAGCTGGTCTTTCTGTCAGCAACAAAAGCTAATAAGATAGGGCTGGGCTGTAAGACATGGCAGAAAATGAAATTTAAATGTTCAAGAAAGGTATCCAGGCTGCAAATTTCCCTGTTCCCCCTCTCCCAGCCTCCTGGTTGTAGGTAGTGGTATTGAAACACAACTATCAAAGATGGCAGTCATGGAAAAGTTGTTTGCATGGCTTCCTCTCTTGTGTGGATATGTGTACTGATTGGTTTGTTTCTAAATTACAGCTTCCACGGGTTCCGTGACACAAGTGTCCTCAGTAAGCACAGACTCAGCAGGCTCCTCCTACTCCATTAGTGGAATTCTGGGAATTACCTCTCCCAGTGCTGAAAGCAACAAACGTAAAAGAGATGAAGGTAAGAATAAACACATATTCCTTTCATATTCTTTTTTTTATAGTTTATAGAAAGAGTGAAATTTTATCCTCAATCTCTGCTGCAAAATTAATTATCTCCTTCTCACTACAAACCTGTTTCCCACTTAGAGATACCAATTTTCTTTGTATGTTAATTTGAATTAACACACACACACACACGCAGATAGGAGCTAATAAATTTCTATATCAGTAAAAATTATAATTTCAAAATAACCCATTTGGAAATTAGGAGCCAAACTATCAACAAAACAGAGATTTGAAAAGGCTTGGAATCTGCCTCCTTTGCCATACCATTTTGGAGGACACAGTTGCGAACTTTTTGTCTAGTGATGTGACTATTTTAATTTTACTTAAGAACTAAGTGGGAGGAAAAAGCATGAGATTCTGACATATTTCCTCTTGACTAAAATGATAGGGGCTTGCGGCTTTCCAACACCAATTACTGTATGAATTGACAACATGGTAAAACACCTTCTGTTGCATAATCATTTTAATATGAGAACTGGGCAATGCCTCTGACTCTTCTTGCATGATCAGTTTGACTGAGGGTAGATTCACATTATGGTTTTTAATGCTGACTTTTTTATTTTGTAGATTTCTGAATAATTTAAAACTGCCTGGGTACAGAAAGCATTGTGGCAAATAGAGGTGGCACAAGATAAACCTTTTGTTTAAATAGACTTGCTTTTGTTGAATGAGGCTTTTGAATGGTTCAGCACAAGTTCATTAGCATCAACTTCATTCAGCATTTCCTGGTTCAAGTCACTTTCTAAAGACTTTTCAGAATGTGCCCAGTTGCATTTTGAATTAAAACCATTTACTAGGCTGGATCTGTCTGTGCTATGACTGAAATCTGTAATTGGTTGGATTTGTAGATTAATCAACTGAAGTTTGGTTGATTAATTTGTATGACCAATTTTTAACAATAGAGGTATGAACTAAAAACACATTTTGGTTTATTATTTTCTTACATTTTCATAGCTTACCCATAACAAAAATTCTCAGCAGCTCATGAAGCAATATGTTTTGGTTCGTATGCTAATAAAACTGGGATTTTTTTTTAAAAAGAAGGGAAAATATTAAAGATTATATTCTGTTCAAAAAAGAGTGGAAGTTATGTCTATTTAAGTTATGTTTATACATCCTTAAATATCACCAAAAAAACCACCACCTATGGTGAGGTTCTGATAATGTGCAATGTCATTCAAATTAAACTGATCAGTTACCAATTAACAGACAGTTAGTACTATAATCATGTAGTTTTTAAAATTCTAGTGTGCACTTGGTGTGCACAAATCTGATGAAAAGTCAACTCATGTTGGCTTTGGAACACAACCCCCCCCCACATGTGAACAGACTGTGCTGCCTCCAGTTTTGGAGGGCTTTTATGTAAAGTGCACTCATTGGGCCCTCTTCCTAAAAGGGCACACCTGCTGTCATTGCAATTAATTACCTTGCCCAATCTGTATAAGCACCCATCCTATGGTGTGATCTTTGAGGATGCCCAGAGATGTCTGCCCCTGATGCCAGTGAACTGAATTCTATGATTATAATAATACAAGTAAAACTAGGGTTTGGAAACAAGCTTTTCAGCTGCCAGAAATAGTCACTTTGATGATCCAGTAATTCTCAATAAACGTGAAAGCACTGATGCATGTAAATGAAACTCGACCCTTCCACTGAAAGGCGCGGGGAGCCTGCTTTTAATGTGAACAGGGTGCACCCAATGTTGCTCTAGTCCAGTTCCGCTTTCTGCAGAGGAAGTGTTTTAGGTTTAGGGTTGTTTACAACTGTATGCTCATCAGGAGTTCATGAACACATAAAGCGGTTTGCTTAAATGTGTGCAATGAGTCACCAGTGAACTAACATGTTCATATCACTGCTCCCCAAAGGGTTTTCAATTGAAGTAAGTCACAAAT